>NW_011357369.1:4839897-4865156 GCF_000735185.1 Notothenia coriiceps | reverse complement strand
CCTTGCCAGTCTCAGAATGTTTGAATGAATCAAAGTGGGTCGCCACCGTCGATTTTCTCTTATGCTGCAACACACAGTTGCACGGGGTGCAGAATAGTTTCCCCCCACTTTTTGCCCGGTCTTTAGTAGAAATGTTCGTTGGTAAATGAGCTCTATACAGTGTTGTTTACATTCTGTGATGCGTGAGCTGATGACGTCACGTCAAGAAGAGTTAACTTTTTTTTCTTCTCAACTTTGTGTGGAAAAATGCGGGGATTATGCGGCCTTTTGATAAATATGCGGCTTTTTAAAAATCTGCGCCATTTGGCTGATTATGCGGTAAATTCTGCGATCGCAGAATCGCGTTTTTCTGGAGGGTCTATCATTATATCACAGCGTGGCAATATGAAAGAAAAATACACTCTCTAATTTAAATCGTTTTTATTAGTAAATAATGATGTTCAAAATAAAATAGTCCCTCCGTAGCCTTCTGCACGAAACCTAGTGCGAGGTGGTTGCTATGCAACAACACTAACAGCTAGCGAACATATTAGACAGAGAGCGTCATCGTTTAGGTGCTCTCTGGAGATAGGCACTGCTCAATCCACTCCTCCATAGTAAGACCCCCTCGGAGGTCGAAGTTAATCTTAAATGTTTCCATCTTATGCTTTGTAAGTCTGTTCTGTAACGGAAGAAATTTAAATATATTTATAAAACTGACAAGTCAAATCAAGCAATCTGATTGGTCGATAGTGTTTTTGCGGACCTCTTAGATTACAGATTTGAAAACATCGTTGCTTGCTTTAAAAGTAGCACAATTCATTATGTCAAACCTTGGAGAGTATCTAGATATCCCTGCCCTAATGCCAAAGGAACTGCACACTGAATTTTTTTTTGCCGTTTGATGTCTATGTCTGGACCGCTGCGTAAAAATGAGGGTTTCTGCCCCGTTACTTCTCCGCTGCTTTCTTGTTCCAGTTTGAAGTTTGCTCTTCAGCCCAACTGTATTATACTGTGTTTCTCAGGCGCGGAGGGATACTGACTTGTTGTGAAAAGTAATTTACAATTCTACCCGTGGTATACGCTCAGTATATCACGGCTATGAACCAATTAGATTGCTTGATTTGACTTGTCCGTTTTATAAGGTACAATATATAATGCAAAAGTGTAGGTAGAAGCAAAATAGGTTGTATACATAATACAAGAGAGCACAGTCATTCTGTGTTCAATGTCTGCATGGCATATGTAAACGTATTTAATTATTAGTTATATTATAAGTCTTTATTTATTTCTGCTGGCCCTTTTTAACCCTAACTTATATATCATATCGTATGTAACAGCACTGTTTGTGTGACCTGTCAATCACTTTCACTGTAGAGCATGTCCTCGCTCTCTTCTGTTCCTGCTGTTATGGTAAATTGTTAAGTACATTATGAAACCTAAAATAATAATGACATGAATAGTGGTCCCTGTTTGTTTTTTTACCCAACCATCGATCCCAGTCTCAAGACTTCTTGTGTCGCTTTTAATACTACCTCAATTGACTCCATCGCTTGTATCCATTATAACTACTTCAGCCACTAGAGGCAGACTTGCACTTCCAAGACTGACGCCAGTGATAACAGTTGTGTCATAGTTTGATGATAGGGGCAATGAAAAAGTGTCGTATTTAACTTGCTGGAAGTGAGTTGTGGTTTGTGGGCTGGTCTGAGGTCAGTATAAGATTGTTAATCACTGACAATGAGCTGATAAACACATTATGTGTCTGGCAAAATCTATATCAGGGCTGTAACAGAATCACATTTTGCTCACTTGCTAGTTCAGACTTTAGTGACAGAACTTGAGTGTGTCTTCACCTCTGCTTTTAACCTGGTGAAATCTGTCATCAAACAGAAAAACACAATCTTAATGAAGTTACAGCTAAGTGTTTAATTTTCAGAGCAGCACTGCAGGATTAAAGCAGCATCAGTGTTATTCTGTCCTGTGTGTGTGTGTGTGTGTGTGTGTGTGTGTGTGTGTGTGTGGACATTTCATACCACGTCTGTCATTTTCTATAACGTCAACCCAGAGCTCTTATCCCAGGCTGATCAGCAGCCAGTTATCATTTATGAGGTGCTCGTCTCGCAGTAACCTCGTCACAGATTCAGTGTCGGCCCAGAACACAGCGACGCCACATGATTACTGAGCGCTGCAGTGGGTGGGATCCGCCTACAGGATTTTATTTTATTTGAGGTGATAGATGTGGGGGAAATGGTTGTAAAGATTGCACCAACGTGTTTTCTTTTTTTTTTAGGAAAGCTGGATTTGAGTGGGCTTTGTCAAAATGAGCAGAAAGGAAATGTGCCTTTCACACTTCTAATATCTTAGCTGAGAAATACTGGTCCATTCAATCTTCTGTTCAATAAGTCAAGTTAATTGTATTTACAACATATATCACACCATCGAAGCATTTTTATTATATTCCACAATGTATTTATTGACTGTACAGTATGGAATATTAAAGTCTGTTTAGTGTGTATATATGTGTCTTATTCCTACAACCCGTTTGAACCATTTGTCTTCCTCATTATTTTCTGTCTCTTTCTGTTTATGTCTTCAGTATATTGGACACTGCATTTCCTTTTTCAAACACCGCTATGGATATGGAGTACATCAAAGCCAAACAAATACTTTAAAGGTACATAAGACGCATCACTCTTGAACAATTGAGGTATGAGATATAGATATTGTGGGTTTCGAATATACTGCTCTTAATACAACTACAGTAGGCCAATCGATATGACAAATGATGCCTATATGTGAACACAGGTTAAGCAGCAACATGTTTCAACACAGTAAACATTCCCGTGTAATACCAACAGTCAGTTATTTTACCTTGTATACTTACCGAAAAATATAGAACTAAGGTCCTTTTTTCTGCCAAAATCAGGGCCTAAAAAAATAGTAATATCAGGTGGAATTCTGTATGAATGTGTGTGATGGACTGAAATCTGACTTGTTTATGTGAAAGCACTTTGAGGAGTCACAAAGACTAGAAAAGAGCCCATTTACCGTTCTGTATTATAATGATTTGAGAGGGAGAGACACACTGAACAGTCTGCTGGGAAACAAACAACAGAGGGTTATTGAAGCTGTGGCTTTCAGAGAGTTTATATCACTCTCCTCGGCAGGTTTACCGAGCTTAAATAAAACATTAAGACTGAGACCAGCTCGCCAGCCACCCTATTAAATAATAAGCAATTCAATCAAAGTGATGGCAAAAAGATGAGCTTGGGGTTTGTGTTTGAAGGCCTCAACATAACGAGACAGTCTGATGTATGTGTCCGTTATACAGTATTCATCAGAGGCACATTACAGTCTGATCAGACATGGATAGGAAGCCCAAAAAGACAAGTTCAAACTGGAGTTGTATCGTCAAATATCTTTCATTTGCTAACCCATTTAAACCACACAAAAAATGAATTTATTGACTGGCAGTAACAATTCATAAGAGGGACAGACTTTCATAACAACGACATGACACCTGCCATGAACATAATGAAGTCAGCTCCATGTTTTTATTAACAGTCTCATACACACCCTTTAATAAAGTGTAACCACGCTGACACTCAAGAGAAAAACATCAGCTAGTCTCACCGCATACTTTGCAATGCATCATGGGAATATATGCAACACACTGCACACAGTTCTGTACATAAGACACAGGCATCTCACTTTAAAAAGCCATTTTAAAGAGGCCTTATTCTGCTTTTTGGAGTTTCCCTTTCCTGTAGTTTATTATAGATTTTAGTGCATGTGAAAGGTTGGCAAAGGCCTTAAATCCCTGTGCCCCTGCCAGAAACTCCTCCATTGAACTCCTTTGTTTACTTCCGGACCATAGTGACATCACTCCGCTTCTATTGGCTAGCGCTCCAACCCATTGTACGTGATAGGCTAAGGGGCGGGACAGCTCTAAGCGGTTGAGCAATCACAACAGAGCCGGCCAGCTAACCAATCAGAGCAGAATGGGCTCTGGTTTCAGACAGAGGGTGAAAAGAGCTGCTGCAGCCCAATATAAATAGTTCCTTTATTTTTACTTTACAATACATCATCATTTTGACAAGTCACTTTGTCTCTTAACATTATTTGGGTCATTCATTTATTTAGTTAATTTGTTGTCCATAATGGCTTGTGTCCTATCTTTCTAATCAACTTTTTGTACTGAGATCAAAATGATCTAGTTTTTTGTTACATTGGCAATTTGTCCCTTAAAAATGTTGTGTTTTCTTCATCGTTTTTGAGAAACATTGTTTTGTTTTGTAAAATGTCATTGTTTTTTGTAATGTGTTTTCTAATATTTTGTTGTTGGTTATTTTAAATGTCATGTTTTTTTTAAACGTTATTGTGATTTGACCCTGGGGGCCACTGTATTATCCAGCTGTTATGGTATTACATTTTTTCTTCTCCAGAGCAATTTACGAGCTAATAAACCTAACTTTACAGTATGTGCTTCATGAAGATGTGATGATCCAAAGCATTAGGTTATTGACCATGTCCAATAATTAAACTCATCATTAATCATTATAGTTACAATATCCAGCAAGTGTGTTTATGTACACTGAAATAAACACATTACTGGTATAATATATACAGGAGAGAAAGACTTAATGTATTGACATTTATTTCTGTGTATACATCAATGCTTCCAATTATTAACCAAGAGAAAAGATTTAGAGGATAGTTTTGAAATCAAATTAGGAAAAAGTATAAGCCCAAGTATTACAGCAGGACAACAGAAAGCAGAAGAGCGAAAAAAAAAGAAAGAATATGATAAAATATGCAAATGATGCAATCTCCACACAGAAGCTAAAAATGACAAATAACAAGATCTACAGACCTAAAGCACACTCTGTTAGTCTTTAGAGGCGCAATAAGCGGGTTGCTCCCAAAGTTTGTTTGGACTTCCACAGCTCCGGCATATTAGACTAATTTAAGTCCAAATACTTTCATAAAAAAGATATATAAATAAATAAAAGCTCCGTGTCTGAGAAAGAAAACGATGTTCCAGTTAAATCCTCATTACCACCAAGGCTCAGATTTACATAATCTACTGCTTTCAAACAAACGCACTGCAGCAACACGCCATACGAACAGTCACCACTGATACTAATTAGGCTTTCACTGTTGAATGTACAGTATGCTTTATGCACACATCCTCTGCAAACACTCAAATCCTCCACAACGTGTGGTGACAGCACTCCAGAGACGGTTTATAATAAATGAAGCGTGCTTTATTCTCCTTTCAAAGTCGGAAATGAGAGATCTAACTTTCATTTCTGATGTTGGTGAACATTCAAGTGTCAGAAGAAACGTTATCGTGGAATAATAAGACATTTTGATTTTCGATCTGCAAACGGTCTCACTTATTTTTATAGAACATGGAAGTGTAAATACAAATTCAAAATGAAAGTTTCATACTCAATGTTCCAGTCACTATTAAAGAGCATTTCGTTAAGATATTTAGGAAAGGAAATGCATCAGAATTTTTTAATAACCCATTTGGTTTCGCATCTGAAAAAACAAACAAATCCAAAGATACTTTGAAATTGGTTTGGGTAAAACATTGTGTTTTTTTTTCTAATAATATATTTAGTCTTTAGGTTAATCGGAAATGTTTCCTGGCTAGAAAGAAGAAATAGCTGTTTCCAGATACGCCTCCACACAGATCGACTGTATTTACTTGTGACATCACTATGTAACACTCACTCTCCTATTGGCTAGCTCTCCAACACATTGTACGTGATAACCTAAGGGGCAGGACATCTCTAACTGGTTGACCAATCACAACAGAGCCGGCCAGCTAACCAATCAGAGCAGACTGGGCTCTGGTTTCAGACTGAGGGTGAAAAGAGGTGCTGCAGCACAGGCAGTATGAGAACAATAAAGAGCTTTTTGAACATTAAAGCTTGGAGACATGTCCCAGTGGAGACAGATATGAGCTGAATATGTCCTCTTGTTTCAATGTCTGACAGTGAAGACGCCACCTTGCATGTGGGCTCTTTAAATAATGTGTTTTAAATAAAATGTTTTGTCCACCTGGCAGAGACGTGCTAACACCCCGGGCAATATTCATTTATTACGGCGTCTTCCTCGTCTCTAATTTATTTTCCAATCCAAGATGCGCGAGATGAAGTCGTATCAATCATTCAGACGCTTCATCTCTGTACACTCACCCTCAGGCACGTTATAAAACATTCTTCCAAGCGATATTCAGCCGGGCCATCGAGCAGAAGGGAGGAGTGGGAATAAAAAGCAAACCCCTGTCAGAAGAGGAACTCATGAATATCAGCACTGTGGTGTTTGCACATCATGTGAAGTGAACTTTACGTGGAAGATATGTGTCCACTGTTGCATCTCATGGAACCACACGGCCTCAGCTGTCCCTCTGATGCAGCGTCACATTAAATGATCAGATAAATAAACCTTGCACGCTAATTAATCCCTAAAGAGCCTCTTAAACAGTCCCCCCCCCCCCACCCTGCAACACGCCTAACTGCAGAGAGTGCTTTTCTTATTTCACCTTGCTTTGTGAATGGAGCAGGTATGGGTNGACAAAGGGAGCTGAAGCCAGAGGAAAGCTACTCTGTCTACCCCGGCCATTTTCGTTCTACACCTCACATAAAGCGATCATCGAAGAGATGGGTCATGACCGGAACGAGATGCGGGTACAAGCGGCCGAGATCGGGTCTTTCTCCGCAGGGGTGGCTGGTGTCTCCTTAGGGATAAGGTAGGAAGTTCGGTCATACAGGCGAGGGACTTCGGAAGTTGAGCCCGCTCCTCCTTCGCAGGTCGAAAGGGCCAGTTGGAGGTGGTTTCGGCGCACGCTAGTTAAGAATGCCACCTGGGCGCCTCCCTAGGGGAGGTGTTCCAGGCACGTCCAGCTGGAAGAGACCAAGGGGTAGTACTAGAACCCAGATGGAGGGATATATGCTCTCGCTGGCCTGGGAGCGCCTTGGAATCACCCCAGTCAGAGCTGTTGATGTGAGCCAGGGAAAAGAAAGTTTGGGGCTAATCTAGCCTGGAACTGCTTACCTCCGCGACCACGACCACGTTATAAGCGGGAGAAGATGGATGGCATGGTGGAAGTGGACCTTAATAAAGACCACAAGCCAAAACTTTGTAGTTGTGCAAAATAATGTTTATTATGAGTGGTTGCAGAATTTTTTTTTACCAAATTCAGACGACATGGTTGAGACTCTTTTAACACATGTTAAAATGAAAATAAAGGCCGTTGCCAAGATACATTTCATGATCCTCTGTTGCCTTCCACAGGATCAATATATAAAACGGGATACTGAACTTGCTTTGCCCGGGGGGGGGGGAGGCTACTTGTTGAGAGAAAATGACAGGATTTCAAGAGACCGTCAGACATTATACTTGAAACCAAAAATCTACAAAGGTTACCAAAATTTTGTAATTGTGTTGGCAACATCAGAGGGGAATTCATCTCACATTTATGATGCTGTTGATCTGAAATGGATGAAAAGGCGATTTAAAGTATACACGTAAAATACAAACAGATCACTGGTACAGTTTTGATGGTTTTTGACCCTTTCAATCATTTGTTGGTAGTTATTTGAATGAGTAACAGTAAATGTCCACCTCGCACATGCGGACTTGATGTACACCGACCGAGGGAAGAACTGAGTTCAATGCCCGGAGCGTCACTCAAGTGGATCGTTTCGTAGCATGCAGCCACTAGTTATACCTTTTCCTTAAAGGTCACCTAATGTTTGGCTATTTTTAGGCAATAGCATCAGGTCTCAGATATATTTCAAATTGTATTAAAAACATGTCTATGAAGTGTTATTGCTCAAAATACCAAACAGATCACACATTCTAGCCATGCTCATATCCCTCTATTTCACTTCCTGGTTTCAAAAGTGCTGATTTTATGTAGTAAAGGTTTAAAAAAAAGAAGAATTGATCAAAAAGTGGGGGCAGGAGTTTTATGGTCTGCTCCATCGCGGGAGATTCTACCGGCAAGATTCTGTGCCGTGATGAAACACCATATCATGGATTATCAAGGATTATTTCTCTGAAACGTATGGAGCTCAAAAGGCTTTCTCTCTTGCGGTTATACCACAAGGTGAGTTCTTTTTTATTTCCTGCTTCTTCACACACATTGCTCTGGTGCAGTACAGGTTTAGCTCTGAGTGTTAGCGATGCTAATGTAAACCACCCGACCATGTTACGTCCAAAACAGTCGGGCATTGTTTCTGATAGCAACTTTCTGATAGTGCTTTGGGTCTGCATTGCCGATATTACGTCATATCGGACGCAAATCTGGATCAGCTCCTGTTGTACCCCCATTTTTAGAGATTTGGGTACAGAGGAAAAGAGAGAGGGTTTTATTTTCTGATGCTGCGTAAATTCCCTGACACACCGGGGACACATATTTATGTATAAAAGACATCAAAAAGTGCATTTTGCATGATAGGTCCTCTTTAAGTATGAAAACAAAATATAAATTAAAGATATGCAAGAAAAACAACTGTGACCTATGTGACTTTAATAAAACGTACTCTCTTGAGCACAAACATTCTTTACTTTGTTTAAAATAACTAATGGCAACTTACATGCAAACAAGTTAGACGGAATAAATGCAACAGAAACAGTGTGGTCCATGTTTATTAATTCATTGTTTTTCCAAAAAGCACAAATTAGAAGTGGAGTAACAGTCTAACATTTTACATAAACCTTCATAAAAACATAAACTAAAGAGCTGTGCGATTACATAAAATAGGTGTGAGCTTAAAAATTCTAAAAGTATAAAAAAAGATAGATACTTAAATAAAAAAAATTGAAGTTTATAAAAGTTCAATTGCTTGAAAGTGAATATGAAAAGTGTGAAAAAAGTATTTAAAAAGTAATAGAAATTTGACATCAATAGCCTATGTACTCTAACTCAAGGAATTTGATTTTAGGCATAATAACTACCACTCTATATCAACATATATTATTTTGATATTCACATCTTACACGGCACTTCCTTTAAAGACCCCAATCAGTCACTTTCTGGTTCCCTGAAAAATCTAACCATGCAGAGCGGAGGTGACTACACCAGTGCTTTCAGTCCTTTCTCAATATAATTGTGTTTACTCTTATGAGCACAGAATATCACACAGATACACTCTAACCCTTCGTTACTAACATCCAAAATACCGTCACTTTAAAACACAAAGACCAAAGTACCGTAGCCTTTAGAGAATAATATTTACCTCTTCCTTCCTTCACACTGTGTTCATTTTATCACCACAACACACAGCAACACAGAGAGAGACATCTTTGGGTTTAATCTGGGTGGTCGACACATTAACTGTAGTTTTATGTCTTGTTTGAAAAGGTGTTTTAAGGAAACAATTGCTGTGGGAAAAAAAATGGGTGATCCTTGAAGGTCCTGAATTAAGTCAACATTTAAAAAAAAAATCAATATCAAAAATACTCTTGAGTGAATAAATCCTGTGTATAAATATTGGTCAACTGTTGAAGTGGTGTTCACTGTAATAGATTTTTGTAGCATCAACGAGCTACTTTAAGCAAGGACACTTATCCGTGAGAGGTTTGGCTTCCGTTATTCCAAATGATCGATGGTCACACACATAATGATGCTACTGTGTAAGAGCTATTGTACAAATAACAATGAAAACACATCACTCTATAAAAGCAACTAATATGAGATTCATATGGATTAAAACAACAAGTGTATAATTATATATGATGCAATTTAGTGAACATCTTTGACTTTGACTAAAAACAGTGCTGACAGTGTCCATGAAGCTGCTAGATCAGGGCAATTCAATTAGTTTGGAATGGGGGCCGGTTGATGAAAATGATCCAAAGCAAGGGGCCGGGAAAAACATGGCTTGAAATATGAGCAATCATATTAAGAGCTTCAGATACAGTAAATACTACAAGAGCATAGTGGAGTGCATATTGTGTTTAATTAAATCAAACAACATAGCCCCAAGGCCTTTATAGATCTAAATGGCAAGTTCAGAACTCAGTAGGCCTACATGTGAAGCTAATTTAACCATCAACATCATTTCATTTGATTTAATTTAGGTGAAATTATCTAATCATTCACGCAGAGATGCAATAAATGACAGGAGTTGTCACTCCAGTAACTAGTAGGTGGGTTTGAAACCCGAGCCCGCCGAAGTTTTCAGGCAATTTCTTCCCCTCTATCTCTCAATTTAACACCCTCTCTGGAATAAAGGCACGCTGGCCCAAAAAAAAATTTGATTACTTTTTAACATTATACTCAAAGGGCCAGTAAATATCACCCCGGGGCCAGATTTGGCCCGCGGGCCGCCAATTGAGTACTCCTGCTGTATACTGAAAAAAAATGTTTATGTCTCAACAGTAATACACATGTCTTAAACTGTTTGGCTAATCTAGAGTGTCAGGACATCAATGGGTGCATAATGAGGAGTTATTGTTTGTGTAAACTCAAGAAACGTCATTGGAAGTAATGAGTATAATGATTATTACCATGTTTAGTCTCTACGGGGATGAGTGGATCGAAGTATTTACTCACCATCATGACCTATGTTTATCGGAAATGTGTTAATCCAATTGGCGGCCTCAGACTTTGATATTTAACTAAGTAAACCATTAGTCAGTGCGGTAAAGTGTTTTGTGTTCGGACATAAACATGAAGCCCTGGACTTGGTCTACATTATAAACTGCCTGAGATGTGAGATTTCAACAATGGTTTAAAGGTTTAGTTTAAGAGGGTTTTAGCAATAGATTCAGGGTTGCTCTTTCCCCGTTTCCAGTTGTTATGCTAAGCTTAGCTAACCGTCTCCTGGATTTAGTGTCACATTAACAAACAGTTATAACATTGGCTTCGAGCTTCCAATCTCAGCAAGAAAGCAGAATGACTTTATTTCCAAAATGTTTAACTAAATCTAAATGGGAAGAGAGAATAAATACAAGATTGACTTATGGTTTATTCATACATACATTTATGTGAATTCCCAAAGCTATGAAGAGAAAACCATGGCTACTCCTGTATGCATGTGTGTGTTTGTGCGGTTGTGGGTGCGAATGCGTGACTGATATAATAAACGACCATAAGCAGAAGGAGCCACAGTCTGAATGAGCAGATTCTCCATGAGTGTGTGCAACCATAAAGCACTGTACGCCCGGACCACTGACTAGCCTTTGGAAGTATGTTGCACACACACATCCACACACACAGGGGGATGAGTAATGATTTCCATGATAACATTTTGACCCTTGAACACAAATACACATGACAGAATTTGACAATCAAGTTTTCTTTTAATTAACTTTTGTACTCCAACTTCATACATAATCACCCTCTTAGTAATTCCCTTCTTTCTTCCTTCATATTTCTGTCAAACTAAAGTTAGAACCCTGATCTGTCTCGCCTACTTTCTTTTGGAAATCAAACAGAATTCATAAAATTCCGAAAGTCAGGAGAATGATGTCAGCATTACTCGATTTTTGAAATCACACACACACAGACACACAACGGTATAATGAGAAAAAGGTGCAGGCTGCACAATGCCGTTTAGTGGTCCCAGATCATTGGTCCTCTTCCTAAAGTGCTCCCCTCCCCCAACGCACCCCTCTTTCAGTTCCACATCTGTTTCCCTAACTTGGCGAAGGAGCCTTGGAGAGAACAATATCTGGGTCAGACGTGAACTCTCTCTTTCTCTGTCCATGTGTGTGTGTGCAAGCCTTAATGTGTGTACGGCATACCACAATCATAAACTACATAAAGAAGACAAAAGAAACTGAAGATACTTAAGACTGAAGAGTATCAAACTCTTTTGCAAAAGATAGAACCAGACATTATTATCTGCATCCTGCAAACATTTCAGGAAATGAAGAAAGGTAGTTAGTAGGCTAGTTAGTAGGCTGCATAGTTTTTCGTCTTTTTTAGGAGTAACTGGGCCATATTCCTCACTGAAAGAAGAAAAGAAACAATATCACAAGTTAAATCATTTGATCAAGCTACACCCCATCTGTGATACAGAAGTTTTCCATTTTGACCCACTGGAGCATGAAGAGAGTATATGCTGCCACCTGTTGGAGAAAGCGGCTAACACAGTGTTACTCAACCAAAAACAGTGAGATTGAATAAGACTACTAATTGTTTTAACTGGTCAAATATACTTTCTTAGTGACATGGTGAGCAAAAAACAACCCAGAAAATACAGTGTTATCATCGGTATTGCCAGTTATTAGCATGTGTTAAAGATGTTTAACGAAATATAAATTGTCTGGTATTTACTAGAGAGGCTGTATACCACTTTGGAGGATGGGGTATGAGGGTCAGAGGTTTAAAAAAGTGTATTTAGAGAAAATCTGTTCACAAGAAATAACTTTGCAAGGCTGGATCAAACTCATCAAACCACACCACCATAAACAGGAAGTGCAACAGTGAGGAGGTGCAATAGGGAACATGGCGATGTCCATTGCTATGTAGTTCCTGGTATACAAAAGCAATCAAATAATCCTGACCTGATCAGTAGTTTTCTTCTTAATAATGTCTCTTCTAAGTCTGTATTCTTCTGAGATATGGCAATTCCGGCCTAAAATACGAGTATTACCTTATGGCAAAATGTCATTGGGATGTATAATTTGATCAGTTCATCCACTGCAGGCATAACAAATGGTAGGAAGCAGCCTGTGTTACGCTATGAGGTGGATCAAACCTTGCAAAGTGAAGTGATGTGATTCTTGAAAATCGTAATATCAATCTCTGAGAATTTTCACACAAATGTATGACTTCATAATCTGAAAGAATATTGTTTTTATAGTCCAAGCAGCATTTACAAGTGGAACACAAAAAAAAATGTTGAAATGTACAAACACAGAGGAATTACATTTATTAAGTCAACAGGACATGTCGAACAGAAAGTATTTTAATTCGCCCTTTCGAATTACAGTTTGCTCTAAAATTAAATGAATGTGAGATTCTGGTCAAATTTCTTTAATTGTACTGTATTAAACATTCTAATATTTTTCTTTACCCTCTCTTCCAGCCTTCGTGTCTTCTTTATTCTCACACTTTCTCTTATCATTTCTTGGGATATTTCTCTTTAGCCAGTCTGACAAAGTCCTCTGCGCTGTCCAGAGACACCAGGCGGTCCTGAAGGAAAAGATGGAGGAGCGTAATCATAAAAAAATAGGTGAGGAAGAGAGAATGAGTGTGTATGTTTGTGTTTTTACCATGATACAGAGGTATGTGTTCTGGTGTTCAGTTTCAGGAGGAAACAGGGAGGTGTGGTCCAGCAGCTGTTTCAGCATTTCTGTGGTTTTGTTGAGATGCTCCTGATCTCGACTGAAGCGGTTCTGTTTGTTCACACACAGCAAGGCGTCCACCTCGCACTGATAACCTGAGGGAAGATGAAGAGGAAATACAATTAGGACAACAAAATAAGATGAGTAGAGTTAACTATAGCACAAATGAACCAAAGAAAATAGTTTCTCACCTAGCAATAGCAGGATTTTCTTCCACCGTGATCTTACTTCTCGTCTAGTATAGCGTAAACTGTGTATGTCATAATTCAGCTTCTCCCATTCCTACACACACACAAAAGCATATGATACATTATTTGTTATCTTATCTGGAAATTGGGTGGATAGAGCAATGATGTCGAGTCATTGTGTGTATAACTGATGGTTACCTGCTGCTTAAATGTCATACAGTATATACACAGGTGTTTTCACTTATGTTGCCTTGGGAGATCTCCTGGATTAGACCGCCTCAATCTGACCTGGCTGTTAGGTTCGTTTGACCTTTACAGGGGCCCTATTTTTCTGTTAGGGGTTTACCCTTTCCTCTAGTCTGTTATATAGGTTTGTGTGCATGTAAATGTTATGCAAAGGCTAAAATACCAAAGTTCCTTCCAGAGGAAGTTTCTCTACCACACATTCACCTTGCTTAAAAGCCTCCATTGGACTCCTTTGTTTACTTCCATTGCACAGTGTGACATCAATATATAACACTTGCACTTCTATTGGCTTGCGATCTAACACATTGAACGTCATAGGGTAGGGGGCGGGACATCTCTAAGCGTTGACCAATCAAGACAGAGCCGGCCAGCTAACCAATCGGAGCAGACTGGGCTCTGGTTTCAAACCGAGGGTGAAAAGAGGTGCTGCAGCACAGGCAGTATGAGAAATGTAAAGAGCTTTTTGAACATTAAAGCATGTAAACATGTCCAGTAGAGGCACAAAATACAAATACGAATCTGTAAATTAGCAAAATATGGCCCTTTTAGGTATCAAATGAATACAACTTTGTACATTTAAGACTCAAGGAAAACACAGTCGGAAAATGACAGGTGTTAATTATAAACGACGGGCTGAATTCCATTTAGCAGTTTTATTTTTAAGGTCCTGGTAATGTGCATGCTATCTAACTGTCACTCAATTTTGGACACTTGAATAGAGCAGAGCATTTATTAATGTGAGAAGCACCTTTTTTCTGACTATGGCATGTCAAGACATCTACTGTGAAAATGACCCTGTATGGCATTAGAAACTGCACACTTGAAACAAACAAACTAAATGGTAACATGGTTTCTCATTGAACCCGGGACATAATCATAACAATGCCTTTATATCACACAAAGCAACAAGTTTACAGAGCAGCATGTTCCACTTTATTGACAGGGCTTTATTTTCCCCTATTGCTGAATTCCCTTTAATGCAACTGGCCTGATTCTCAGTTTGTTTTTCCTCATTTTAAAAACAGACATAATTGTAATGGTTCAGTGAATATTCTCTTTGAATTGACTGCCAAGCTGTTGGCCCACATCTCCATTAAGGAATTTCATTTATTGAACACAATGTGCCCAATGTGTCCCGCAGCCGGCTATTCTCTACATGAAGTCTGACGGTCACATGTTCATCAAATTCAATCCGTCTGCTCAAAGACTGCAGTCACAAAGGTTTACTGTAGACCTAACCTTAACCTTGACCTAACCATAACCCTGTCCTAACCGGTTGATCAATGACCAAAGATTTAGCCAGTTAACCAATCACAACAGACTGTGCTCTGGTTTCAGACAGAGGGTGAAAAGAGGTGCTGCAGCAGAGGCAGTATGAACAAATGAAGACCTTTTTGAGCATTAAAGCATGATAACATGTCACAGTAGAGACACGAAATATAAATATGAACCTGAATATGAGCATAATAGGGCCCCTTTAAGTAACACTCCCATCCCTGTAAACAACACATTTAGTGCCTATGTAAGAAGTCTTGGGTCACTGATTGAATGAGTGAATAAAGTATAATGTCTCTATTTTGGGAACTGTGTGTGCAGTACACTTTCTTTCCCCTCCTGGTACTGGGAACATCAAGTTAATTTCTTCCTTGATATTCTGAACATTAAGTTATTTTGGAATCTAGCTTGAGTTCATAGAAGTGAGTCGAAAAGGTTTCTTTGAAAGCCTTGTCTCCTCTCCCCTTATTGTTTATTTACATTAGAGAGCTGGAACAGTAAAACAGATAAGAAGATGTTGACCGAATTAACACATTACTGTAGTACCTCCTGGTAATAGTACATGTGTGGAGTTTTTAGAAGCATTTAGCCAAGAAAGAACAGTAAATCTTTGTCCAGATAAACGCTTATAATCCAATGATCAGTGGATGGATAAAGATAGATGTACGGATCTACTAAATTCCAGCCAAAAAATTATCACAGAAGTGTTTGGTAGTATTTGTCTGATTATTTTGAAACTTATTTTAAGGACTACATTTTTAAAGGCCTTATATATTATATACATATTTTAGATATATACAAGGTCTTTACAGTTCTATGTCATTTGTGTTGCCAATATGATGAACAATTTAACTGATACAAAAATGTTACAATTTCTGCTAATATTTACAGCATTCCACTGTTATGTACATTCGAGTTTGTGTACAGTATGTGAACATATGTCACTGTTTTAAAAAAAAACATAAATATCTGATTATTCTCTTTATTTAGATACAGATTGAGACAGTTATTCTGCTCTTTTTTTCTATGTGTTTATGTGTGTTATTTCCCTTTGACATTGCACATTTAATATGCAACGACACGCTGTCTCTCACCTCTGTAGCTGTGTCTGCCTGGTCTCTCATGCTAATAAAAGCCTGCAGCTCTCGGTCTGATCCTCTCCTGATTTGAGGCTCACAGGGTCTGTTTGTATCGGCCCACGGGTTCACACTGCTCCTCTGGCTCGGCTGCTTTTTCCAAGGCTTCCTTCTCGAAGGCCGTGGCCCGAAAAGGCTCTCTTCTTCTGTGTCACTGTCACTGGTGTCACTGTATAACAGCACTGGTTGTTTTGGAGCTGTAGTGGTGCGCATACTGGTAAGAAAGAAGGAGAATTAGAGGAAAGAGCTGGTTTAAAGAGGGTTTAGGGTTAGGGTTAGAGGCTTTTGGGTTGTCATCAAGTGTATCAGGTGTTTGTCTTACCGCAAAATAGCATTCTTCTCCTCCCTGTTGTGTTTCAGATACTGACAGCAACAGATGGTATACTTGGCACCCATTGGCCCTTTCCAATACATAAAATCCCACAAGAAACACCTCCTTCGCTTGAATTCTCACCAAATTGAACAATGTCCAACCTGAAACATTTACAAATGTCGACGACTAAAAATCCAGGCGCTATCTTAACTCTCCTGTGTCCGTCCCCCTTTCACTGTGCCTGTCCTGGCCTGAATGAGAGCCTGATGTCAATTACATTATCCACGTGAATCCAAACAGGGGACAACCAAAACAACAGCTACACACAAACACGCACGCACGCACGCACGCACGCACGCACGCACGCACGCACGCACACACGCACACACACACACACACACACACACACACACACACACACACACACACACACGCACAGGACAGTTCAGGGATGAATGGCGCATTTATTCAGCAATTCCTGATGGTGCAGAATGTAGCAGGAGAGGCATAGCTTTCTAGCTCTATCGCTACAAAACACAGGCTCACTGCACGACTTGTATAATGTTTTGACTGCTTTTTAATATGTTATATAATATGGTCATGTTTTGTGTTTCTGGAAAAGCACAATGACTATTTAGTTAGGATTAACAAACAAAAAGAGAGCAGTATGTCTATCGGCTGTTATATAATTTTAGTGGCACTTCATAAAGGTTAATAGATAACTTATTTATGATTTTTTTCTCTCATAGGTGACATGCATTTACTTCTGCTGTAATAAAATTGAAATGTTTTCTCACCAATATACCTGAGGCCAGGGCCGTATCCAGGATTTCCTAAATACCGAGGTCCAAACATGCTAGGGGAGTTTGGGGTATACCCCCCACCGAGATTTTTGGGGTTTTCATGATCGAATTAGGTGCTTTTTAAGTCCTGTGGGGGGTCACACATTGGAGAATATATTGATTTCAAACCTTGTCAGTGGGCTGCAGCATAAATTATCTTTGAAAGTGTAATAATGTCGGACACCGTAATCTTCTCTGGTCCCCTCCCCAATCTGATCAATGATGACATGTATAGCCGCATGTCATCATTTCAGCGCTGGTTGTCTTGGTGGTGCCCAGCAAACAATGTGGGCTTCGTGAATAATTGGACAGCCTTCTGGGGAAAACCTGGTCTGATTAAGAGAGACGGCATTCATCCTACTTTGGAAGGTGCAAATCTCATTTCGGCAAACATTTCAGGGCTTTGTGGACTTAATCCATGACAAACTGGAGTTGAGACCAGGAGGCAGAGTCGCAGTCTTACACGCTTCTCTGCGCTCTCTCCTAGGCAGTCATCCATAGGAATCCCTAACCCAATAAAATACCCAATATTAACGGTGTGTGTGTCTGCCCAAGGACAATTTAAGGTAAAACCTAATAGAGGTGTCATACATAATAACCTAATAAAAGTAAATGTAACAACTACTACAGTGCAACAAAACAGGAAGATTAAATGTGGTCTCTTAAACATAAGATCTCTAGCATCTAAAGCAATACTGGTAAATGATTTAATATCAGATTATAATACCTACCCTCACCTATGGTCATGAAGGATGGGTCATGACCGAAAGAACGAGATCGCGGATACAAGCGGTCGAGATGGGTTTTCTCCGCAGGGTGGCTGGCGGCTCCCTTAGGGATAAGGGGAGAAGTTCGGTCATCCGGGAGGGACTCGGAGTTGAGCCGCTCCTCCTTCGCGTCGAAAGGAGCCAGTTGAGGTGGTTCGGGCACCTAGTTAGGATGCCACCTGGGCGCCTACCTAGGGAGGTGTTCCAGGCACGTCCAGCTGGGAAGAGACCGAGGGGTAGACCTAGGACCAGATGGAGGGATTATATCTCTTCGCTGGCCTGGGAGTGCCTTGGGATCCCCCAGTCAGAGCTGGTTGATGTGGCCAGGGAAAAGAAAGTTTGGGGCTCTCTGCTGGAACTGCTACCTCCGAGACCCGACCACGGATAAGCGGGAGAAGATGGATGGATGGATGGACATTCAGGTAACTTCAGTTATCCTTTTTTTTTTTTTACAGTGTATGACTAATGTATCTAATACACATCAGTATGTTAGCATTCCGGATACGTTTTTTGTGCACCAGTTGTATGCTCATTAAACTCAGTGGAAACGGTAGAGAATTAGGTTGGTTCAAGGTTTTACTCAAGCTCTTTTAATTATATCGGTTTCTTCTATTTAATGAATCCCAACTGGAGTATTAGCGCCACCTATTGTTTCCCTAAACGCACCAACGAGTGAATGCTTAGCAATAATGACTAATTTTGCTATTCTTATTTTTAGAAATATTGTCAAAGATGTGCATAAAAGTTTGATAGAACTATGAAAGCATGACCTATCCATTGAGCTTTAAAAAAGCCTTGCATGCGGTTCGTCTTTTGTTAACTTATACAATAGTAAATGATGTGTATGATAGACAGTCAACAAAATAAAGTATTATAAGAACTCTAACTAATTTAAGATCATAACATCCTGCTCTTTTAAAGACATTATTATTAAAACTGGTTGAGATAATGTATACATGAATTCTTGCTTCCAATCCCTCTGTATAGCATTCAGAAAGAAGCCGAGTGAATAAGTCCTAAAAAAAAAATCCAGCCTAACCTCTAACATGTCATGTTTTGTGAGAATAAATACAACTGTGAGAACTATGAATACAATCACAAGTAAGAGGTCAGAGGTCAGGTAACGGCGCTGCATATAAAACACTCTGTATGATTCTGTATGCAGGGAGGATATCTGCAAAGGTTTAAAGTCAGTCCAACATAACGCTCTCGGCAGGTATTAATAATCATCAGTGGTGGAAAAGAGCCTTTACTTCAGTACCATAATTACAGTTCTGCTTTTGTAGAAATGCAGATGTTTTATCTGGAAAATGTCCTCGAAGAATGAATTGTAAAGGACTGTTTCTGAAGTTATGTTACACCTATGTTTCAGACCTTTTTGGTGGAGCAGGAAAGAATGTGATCAAGTGGAGACCCCAATTTTACACCAAAAACTGTTGAATGGGGTCACAAGCGAAGACTCTCAGACACTACTACTTACATTTTCAAAGATACATTATATTTTTATATTATTAACATACTGTTTACTCTTCAAACCTGTAGTTGAGTTGATAACAAGTAACTACAGCTGTAAATTAAATGTAGAAAGGCACCATGCCCTTGTTCAAAAACCCCAATGTGAAAATGTCCCATTGGACCCAAAGCAAAGGGAAAGAGTGCCATGAACCAGCAGCAGTGTTTGACATACCTTGTATTTTCGTACTGTTAGGGTCCAAAATGATGTGCTGTCTAAACAAAAGACACTTTTTCCATTTCAGTTGAACTGGATAATAAGTATAAAGATTCCAGGATTTATAACTGGGATAGACGTAGAGGATTTTTGATGTAAATTCACACCAATTGGGTTGAAAGGGTTAAACTAAAGATCTGATACAAGTTTCCAAATTCTCCACATAATATCAAGTTTACTTATAAGGGAAACAGTTGCTTTGCCAAAACTCTGTCAGAAAAACTAACTTGATAAAAAAACAACAACAACAACAACAACAACTATGCACTAAATCAAACAGACGTATCAGGGTAAAACTTTAGTTTAGTTACTCAATCACATTGAATGAGATTATTTTAATCTCAGATGTGAACATATAGAAAACCAACTCCTTCATGTGTTCTTCACTCACAGCTCAGTGTGCTTCTGTTTATTGTGTTTTTAATGAGTTCTGATGCACTACAGTCGCCCGGTCCAAACTCAAAGCTCCAGCAGCAGCGTGTCATCTTGATTTGCATCTTTGAAATATTTGAAAAGTAATTTTTTCCGCTTTTTGATCAGGAAATCAATCTCGATAAAAGAGAAAATCTATCAGCTGCTCATCTTCCAGGTTGGAACACACTCCATACATGTGTGTGCGTGCGTGTGCGCGTGTGCGCGTGCGCGTGCGAGTGCGAGTGTGTGTGTCTGTGTGTGTGTGTATGTGTGTGTGTCTGTGTGTGTGTGTGTGTGTGTGTGTGTGTGTGTGTGTGTGTGTGTGTGTGTGGCAGGCCCATCTCAAGGCTGGATCCTCCCTGCAATGAATTTAAATCCTCAAAAAGATGAGTCTGTTACTCCAACAGTCGAAAAAAACTGAAAGAAAACTGAAAGAAAGTGAAAGAAAACTGAATGAAACTGAAAGAAACTGAAAGAAACTGAAAGAAACTGAAAGAAACTGAAAGAAACCATCTGAAATGACGTGGAAGACGAAGTTTTTGAAGAGTAGCCGGTGAACCATTTGTCATTAGACCGCCGTGGATCTGATGATTTAACACCGCTGATTCTCCATTCCAGAGGAAATGTTTACCACTTGTCAGTTTACCACTTACTGGAAAGGACACAGATGCAGTGCACATCATGATTATGCATGATGCAGTGAAAGGCTTGCATGTTGAATCACAGCAGGAGAGCCAGATGTGACGAGGAAACCTCACTTCCTTTTTGTCGGCCTGCAGCGAATGTGCACGCCATCACAAATCTACAAGGTTGAGGAACTCTATTTTTTAAATATTTTACACATTAATTTGCAGCTAAGGTGGAGAGCCTGCCAGAGTCCTGACAGGAAGTGCTGAATTAATTACATTTCAGAGAACGAGAGTTTCCTCCTCTCCTCCCCTGCACGATGCCACCTCCCATGCACGGAGAACACTGAAGCACTTACTGCTGCGAACAAATGTTCTCTGTGATAAGGATCAAGGAATCTATTCATAAGTCCAGCTGCGGAAGACCAAACGCACTCTGAGTTCAACGATAACTGAACTTGCATTTAAAGAAAAGGTGTGAAGGGAATAAGTGTGAGCAAACAGGTCAAGATAAGAGGAGGAAGAGCAGATACACTCCGGTGGGGGGTCTTTAATCACAAAGGGATTCTCAGTCAGAAGTTGAAGAGGCTCTATTCTGCTTTTTGGGGTTTTCCCTCTTCAGCAGATACATTTTGGTTTACAATATTAAGTAGAAAATGCACCTTTGAGGACATTTTGAGTGTTACTGGCATTAAGCAGATACTGATAGTCATACTGTTACTATATATGAATGAAGTTTGAACCAGAGAGTATGGAATAGGTTATCACACCATGGTGGCCACTGATAGGAGGCCGGATTAAAGGTAATCTTATAAATAGTGAGGGGGTTTCTGCTTCAAGGTGTGACAAGTTTTCCTACGATTTTACAAAAAGATGATGTCCCAGCCAGGAGTGAATGGTATGGGATTTATGGCAGGTTTTACATCTTTCTTTAGGGCAAATGTCAAGCTCTCCTCCACTCTGTTTTGAGATCAGAGCACTCTAAACTAACGAGTGACGCAATACACACTTACGTTAAAAAAAGTGTTTCGTTTTTGCGATTTGCGTGAAAACGACTGGGCGAATCTCTAAGAAAAGTAGTTCCTCACGATTCCCGATCATTCCGTAGGTTTTGATGTTTTTTTTGTTTAACGCTCCGGGACAAGTAGTGGTCTGAACCTAGGCGGACGATAAAGAGTAAGATGAAGAAGTATGCAGAATACTGGTATGTGTGCGGCTTCGCCAGTCACGGCTCGTCTACACTACAGGCATAAAAAAATCTTGAAGCTGGGCGTGTCTGAAGCTTGGTGATTTTTTGCGAGCAACGCGACCAACAACCAATCACATGAATCTCACGCCCCCGACATACAAAGCAATAGCAATGTTAAAACGAAGTAAACTGGATATAAACTCTCCAAACAGGCGAAAAACCTACCAGTTTCACCCACTGTCTCTGCCACCTCCCTCCATGCCTGGTTCCTCCGGTTTGTAACCCGGTAAATAGTTCTGGTCGTAAAGAACCGGGTGATTTGCTACCGTAATATCTCGTTTGGAATATGAGTAAATGAACTGCGGTCTGGCTCTCCCAGCTTGCACGCGGTTTGATTGGCTGCGTTGCACTGGCGGGATTTGCATAAACGGGATTTGATTGGCTGATGCCAAGCATCGAGCCTCAAAAGTTGAACATTGTTCAACTTTTGATGCCGATAGATGCTCGTGATGCTTGCAAAGCCATGCCATGCTCCCCACAATGCAGTTCGGCGAAGATTAAAANACCGGGTGATTTGCTACCGTAATATCTCGTTTGGAATATGAGTAAATGAACTGCGGTCTGGCTCTCCCAGCTTGCACGCGGTTTGATTGGCTGCGCTTGCACTGGCGGGATTTGCATAAACGGGATTTGATTGGCTGATGCCAAGCATCGAGCCTCAAAAGTTGAACATTGTTCAACTTTTGATGCCGATAGATGCTNGCTTCAGACACGCCCAGCTTCAAGATTGTTTGATGCCTGTAGTGTAGACGAGCCGTGATGCTTGCAAAGCCATGCTCCCCACAATGCAGTTCGGCGAAGATTAAACATCTTCTACGTCACCCCATTCAAGTGAATGGGCGAAGCGTTGAAAGCATTTTTCGATGCCTGTAGTGTAGACGGGCCGTCACACACAATAAGATGTTATTAAAAGACTTCTAAAAGTTTCCAGGAATCCTTTCCTGCTCACTCTCAAGTTTAAAGTGACCTTTCGTATATCAGAATGCATTCACAGCATCCCGACAGCATCTCCCCCTGAAGCAACAAGCTGCATTTTTATATTGTTTTGTTTTTTGTGACACTGCGTGGCAAATCATCACCGCTGAACCGAGAAGACATTTGTAACTTTTGGCTTGTTATGGATGAACGAGATCACAGAAAACAAATGAAGAAGCTGCGGTGTGTGGAGCTGCGAGACGATCCAGCCGACAGGAGAGAAATGAGGCCGGACTTTAAGATATGCTGCAGATTTACACAAGCATATGTTAGTAAAAACTTCATGTGGAACAAGCAAGGCTGCACAATACGGACAAAATCATAAACACAGTTGTTTTGATCGTTGTTAAGTTCATGATTAATTCATCATGATTAACCTTTTTGAACATTAAAGCATTGTAACATGTCACAGCAGAGACACTACATACAATTATGAATCTGAAAATAAGCAGAATATGTGCTCGTTAAAAAGACATAAGACTGACCAATAAGAAAGCTCCATGCCTGATGAAGACCATGAGATGCTGTTGAAAATGGTGGGTAAATAAATCTGATATGCAAACCTTGAATAAAACCAGCATTAAGATGTGTTTGGGTATTTCGGGCATAAACTGAACAGTGACATCAAATCTAAAAACTTGCATTAGATCAAATATATTATTCACACATGACACAAGACTGCAGTTTTTATTCTTGTACTTGTATTACCTTTCGTTATATTATTTTAGCTTGTTTTAATTTATATTCTCGTGGCTTTTTTATGACAATGTATTTTATTGAAATTTTAATAATTTGTCTTAATTTTTTTATTTGGAATAAACTTCTTGTTGAAATGTGGTATTTAAATAATCTTGCTTTGTATTGGTACGCATCCAACAGACACTTAGAAACACTGTACTTTATTTGGAGTCGTGGTATTATATTAACTCGTTTTCAGCTCTGTTTTTGGTCTCCTTCAACAAACTGAAAAAGCGAAAACCTTTTCGGACAATCCAAAAATCAGCTCCTAAATTCTAACCCTATCTCCTATTCCTTGACCTCTGAGTGAAACGTCACGGGGTTAAGGGATAGTGGATAGGAGTATTCAAAAGGACTTCGGAGAAGAGACTGCGGTACTTTAGAGAATCCGAATGCACGTTCACTATCCGATGTGTTTATGATGCGCCAGCGGACGTCATTGTGTGCGTCTGCTGCTGTGGTGAAACTATGGAAACTACAGTGTTCTATACAACGGACGACAACATGCATGTTTAATAAGAACGACGGACTCATCTAGAGACTCTGCACCGTGCTCTGATGCTGTTGCTTTATGAACAACAGAGAAAAATATTCTTCATGACCAAAATTGGAATTGAAATAAAAAATGAAAGTGAAACTTTTTTGTTAAATTACAGGCTGTTTTTAACATTATTCAGACTCAGCTCTCTGAGCTTAAGCTTCTTTTAAATGTTGATAAAACCAAGGTAATGCTCTTTTCTAAAGCTAAAAAGACACCAGAGACTGTTTTGGATATTGTAACTGTGCAAGGAATACAACTCAAAGTGGTTACCTGTTAAAAATACTTGGGTATCTGGCTTGATGATTGTCTCTCTTTTAAACTTCATGTCAATAACCTGCTTAAAAAGCTGAGGGTTAGGCTAGGTTTCTTTTTCAGAAACAAGTCCTGTTTCTCACTTGAAGCCAGGAAAAGGCTCTGTGACCTTTTGACCTGTGCTGGACTATGGTGATCTGATCTATATGAACGCACCTGCCCATTGCCTGGTCAAGTTAGATGCTGTGTATCACAGTGCACTGAGAGTTTTGTGACAAACTGTAAAGCACTAACCCATCACTGTACCCTGTGTGCAAGGGCTGGTCTGCCTTCACTAACTGTATGAGGCTCAGTCACTGGTACATGTTCATATACAAAGCCATGTTAGGGAANCACACACACACACACACACACACACACACACACACACACACACACACACACACACACACACACACACACACACACACACACACACACACACGCGCGCACACACGCACACACGCACTCAGCCGGAGCACCGCAGAGCTCAGACCCCACGCAGCAACCAGGAAACAACACCAGTAATCCAGCTCACACTGCCCGCTCCTCGAGCCCCACAGGGCGGCACAGCGAGCCCCGCAACGTCCCGCTAACATGGCACCCAGACCCCACGCAGCATTCTCATCT
>NW_011357369.1:4833868-4839857 GCF_000735185.1 Notothenia coriiceps | reverse complement strand
GTTTTTCACGTTCTCAATTTTTTACGTTTAACGTTATATTCGTTCGGTACCGAACTGAAGTGTACGTGTACTGTTACACCCCATATACAAAGCCATGTTAGGGAAACTTCCATCCTACATCTGCTCCCTGATCTCACGGTGAATTGTAAGTGGCTACTGCCTGAGATCTCATGCTGTGGTTTTATTAAATGTGCAAACTGCTAGGACTGTCTTAGGGAAGACAGCTTTTAGATGCGCAGCTCCTCTGTCTTGGAATAGTCTGCAATTGAAATGGAAGCTGAGCAATCTGGTGCCACTACATGTTTTTAAAGCTCGGTTGGATGCTATTCAATCAGAAGCTGTTGGTACCTGCTCATGTGGATAGTTATGTAAATTGTAAACCCTGTAAAGAAGCTGTATGATGTCCTTTTGTTGTTCTGTTTATGTTTTTATGTTTCATGTGGAACCTACTTGAGTACTATCTCAATGGATACACCTGGATAAATAAAGCTTTGAAATGAAACTTCTGCTCGTCACCCTCTCCCTCCGGTCCACATTAATACAAATGATCCCAATACGTATGATTGTATGAAAAGATCTTAAAATAAATACAAATGTATTTATTATAAACGTTAGTCCTTAACACCTATCACTAACGTTCATATTTCTCTCTTTGATTATAATACTGATGAACGTTCAAAACAAAGCACTTTGGCAACTTACCACATACGTTTTAAAATGCTTAATAAGCACCGTAACTTTCATGATATCATTTCTCGGTCGTAATCGGTTGTTTCCGTGAACAACCGACTGTTGTGTGACGTCAAATGCTGCGGCTGCAATGCATTGTGGGGCAGCATTTTCTCCTCTCCTTTCGGTAAGGGAGGTCCAGTGGTTCCCAAGCTAAAGGAGGTTATAAAGGAAGTTTGAAACCTCCTTTCCTATCATTCTAGAGATTTCGAACGGCACTTATCATGGCTGCCACTGAGGGACTTCCGGGTCATTTCACTCGGTTAGGAACGTTCCTAAGCTAAATGGACTATTCGACTGCAGCCCTTCTCTGAAACAAATCTGGCATCCATTTTGTTCTGGCCAATAAGTGTATCGGTAAACGGCCTACTGTCACTTTAAAAGGTGTTGAATAGAATATAATTCCTTTATTGTCATCGCACCAGTTACAACGACATTTAAAAAAGGAATCCTCGCAGTGCATTTCCACATAAAACGAATAAATATATATCTATATAAGCATATACACACATAAACATATCCTCACACATCCATACCAACATGCATACATGCCCGCACATAATCTAAATACAGTTTACAATATAAAAAACACAGGGTTGATATTTTGCATCTCTGACTTTAAAGAATGATAAATCAACCAGATGAATCTAATGTTGCTAAAAGCATCGTAGAAGTGAGGGCTTCTGTTCTTCTGTCAAACTTCCAAGAACTATCAAATAAAACGTTTTTTTAGTGTTTTTAGAGCGGCACGTATTGAAGGTATTTATACGGTCAGATCTTTTGGCACCTCATAAACCGCCATTCAGCTCCTGCTTTCAACTCATCAAGTCAAAATGAAGGCCACTTTGGTGAATGAATCAGGCACCGTTTATAATCATTTATAAAATGCATCGTTCTCTTATCGATGTTATAAACGTTTTGGCTTTAGAAAGTGTGAATTGATGCAGACCAGAGGGCCTGGTGTATTTCTTTTGTATCACACACTGTGCTTTTGACTTCTCTTGCAGACCTAAATATGAACCAGAAGAGGCTAATGATAGTTACTTAAAGTAAAGTACAGCATTTAAAGATTTCCCATGTATGCCTTTTAACTTTGGACACATCAGAGAAGTGCTCTGTGGTTTTTATGCCCCACATCACTGCCTGCACCTTACTTAAACTACAGTTTCAGCCTTTTCTATTTACCGTTTGGCCTTATCGTAAACACAGCTTTAATTAACAGAATGGAGATTGGTTTACTTGTTTTGTTTGGCATGTAAACAAATGAAGCAATTAAACAATCTAGCATCTTTCTAATGACGCTTTTCTAATGTTTTGTCCACATTATTTATACACACAATGCACAAAAGGTTGTCTACCTACTTTAGCTATATATTTTAGCAAACTGTTATCCGATAATCGATTACTCAACAGTAAGTCAGTAAGTGCGGATTTTGGTAAATATATCTTTGTTTAAGTGCAAAAAGTGTGAGATTTCACCTATTGCTTGACATTTCAAGGATCTGTAAACAAATAAAAATAATGGGCAGATACATTTCTAATGAAAGTTATTTCATGTTATTATATTTTAGTTTTAGCCATAACATGACCTCCGTTACGGGTTGTATAGCTTCATTGTTGTGGATTGTGTTCACCTGGTGCCCTGTGTTGTCTCCTCCCCCCTCACCTATGTCTTGTTGGTTGATTAGTCTGTGGGTATGCTTGTGTAAATCTGCAGCATCTCTGAAAGTCCGGCCTCATTTCTCTCCTGTCGGCTGGATTGTCTCGCAGCTCCTCACACCGCAGCTTCTTCATTTGTTTTCTCTGATCTCGTTCATCCATAACAAGCCAAAAGTTACAAATGTCTTCTCTCTGTTTCCTGTTTGTGTGTAGGAGATCCTTGTTGCTGGTGACTGTGTTCAAATGAGACTGTAAGATTGAGGCTGTGTCATGTACCACAAGGAGTAATAAATGCCCACACCGGGTTATATTTGAACTCTCTGCCCCTGCCTCCTTGCTTGGTCGGGCCGCTCAACGGTCGGTCTCACAAAAACTAAATGTTTCTTTTAAAGATTTTGTTTGTGGTGCAAACAACATGAACTAGGCTGCACAAATATTCAAAACGTTATCAAATATAGCATTATGGACAGGTGCATTATTAAAATTGCAGGGATGACAATAACTGTCAAAGGATTATTATGTGTAAAAGAGGACTCTGTTGTGATTGGTCAACCGCTTAAAGATGTCCCGCCCCTTAGCCTACCCCATACAATGTGTTGGAGCGCTAGCCAATAAAAGCGCGAGTGTTAAATTGTGATGTCACTATGTTCAAAAAGTAAACAAAATACGATACGATAATACTTTAATGGTTAGATCAAGTCTGAAATTTGACGTGCATCACAGCAGCTCCATTGTGTAACATCAACATGGACAAATATTAAGACGCAACACATGAATTTCAAACAACAAATATTTAACATCACAATCACTGAGAGAAAACATGCTCAAAGACCCTTTGGCGTGCAAAGGGGTCCAATGGAGGCGTTCAGGCCTCTGAAGGGAACACAGGGATGTTAGCCTTTGCCTGTATGTAGCGTTAGCATCTGCTGGATCAGAACGGATGCGTATGGAAACTGATTTGAATTTTAAATGTCAAACAAACATTGTAAATCCAGAAATCCATTCTTCCATTCAGCATGCGGTTAATCAGTATGACATTTAATATACAAGCTGCAGTATCTTC
The DNA here is from genome assembly GCF_000735185.1 of Notothenia coriiceps. Taxonomy (NCBI): domain Eukaryota; kingdom Metazoa; phylum Chordata; class Actinopteri; order Perciformes; family Nototheniidae; genus Notothenia; species Notothenia coriiceps. The sequence continues at coordinate 4,836,406 of NW_011357369.1, read as the reverse complement.
AAGAGACAAATGCTCTTGTTTCTTCTCCGCAATACATCTTTTATTAGTTGTTGTAACATAATGTATTTGATTTCTTTCCCCTCTTAAAGTTCTGACACTTTCCAAGAGCTCAACAAGATGTTTTACAAACGTCTATAAAGATATCTCACATCAGGCTTTAAATTAAACGCCGCCTGCCTTCATGTACACATAAAAACATTCACAGTTCACTCATTTATCTACGCAGCAGCAGTGAGAGACTTCTCTAGAAATATAAGAGAAACTCCTTCTTAAAATGTGCTAACCTAACAAGTACAGCATCTCTACAGTATCTCTAGTTGTGAGAATGACCTTCAGAGATACACAAATCATATTATAACTTCAAAGGCTTCATGAATCATTTATGAGTCCTTGCCATACATAAATGATGCCAGGAGTTGTGCAGCAGCCGTCTGAGTGTACCAGACTTAAAACCAGTCATATTCTACAATATTACCAAAAAAATGTGTTAATGGATGCAAACTGCAGACAGCTTTTTTTATCTGGAGTCATAAAGCTTTAGGCCAAGGGTGTCAAACTCAATTTCATCACGGGCCACATTAGCATTATGGTTGCACTCAGAGGGCCGTTTGTAACTTTAAGACTATATAAAAATACATATACAAATATTTGATATATATAAAATAATGTATTATATTACATTATTTCCTCTGCATTGGAGTATTATCAGATAGGGTAATAACTTCATAATTAACTACGTCTGAAAGCAGAAGTTCAGGGCAAATAACTGAAAGTCTCTTCAGTGGCAAGTCACAAAATTATTTAAAAAAAAGTAAAATTTGAAAAAAAAAAAGTAAAATTTTGAAGAAAAAAAGGCAAATTCTAAGAAAAAAGTCAAATGAGCGATGCATTGTGGGACATGTAGTTTATGGGCAACGTGCTCCTGTAAATCGGCATTTGTAAACGTATAATAAGCATATTATATTCTTTGCAAGTTCTTGTGGGGCCGCATTAAATGAAGTCACGGGCCGGATTTGGCCCCCGGGCCTTGAGTTTGACACCCTTGCTTTAGGCATTACAGAAGAAAATGCAAGGTGGGATCTAATGTTATTCAGCCTCCAATTTACTGAATATTGACGGTTGCTTGCATGTAGGGGCATTTCTGCTAATTAAACAGCGAGTATTAAAGTTAGTTTGTAGATTCTGTCCATTTATATAAGGTTGAGGAATGAAACAGCTCAGAGGAAGCGAGCTAATTTCATTGACCTTTGAGCCTTTTTATTGATCGAGGAATAGATTCAGAGGAAATTAACATTCAGCTCTCCTTTAACGACAAAGGATATGTTTGTGTTGTTGGCCTCCAGTGTTGAAGAGAATATTTTACTTTCTGCCGCAGTGTGCAGATGTGTTTATGCTCTATGGTCTTACACAACATTGATCAGCAGAGGATGCAAGGCTGGAGACACGCTGGGCTTCAGTGTAGGTAGAATATTCACCTCTAAACCTCAATCACTTTGTCAAAATGCTTATTGAGGTTGGTCTCGGCACGGCATCAATCAGTAAAAAAGCAGGAAATGTAATTGCATGACGGAGCAGAGCAAGGTGACAAGGCTGTTTATTCTCTGCTGGATGAATGCACACACTAAAAAACTGAGTTGGAACATGAAAAAAACAGATAGTTTGTATAGGCTACTGTAGTTTGCATAGAAATACAGAAATATCCAGAGGGATGTGGATATTTATTTACTTAAAGTAAGAAGAGTTTTGAAAGTTTTGTTACTTGTTTGCTTGTGCTGGAATGTTGTGTTTTGCTTCTGCCAGTGGTGGCGGAAGTATCAACCTTTAGTTAAGTAAAAGCACCAATACCATACACTGAAAATAGTGTTATATAAATAGAAATCATACAGGCTCTTTTGTGCTTTTGTCTACATGATAGGTAGACCCTCCAGAAAAACGCGATTCTGCGATCGCAGAATTTACCGCATAATCAGCAAAATGGCGCAGATTTCTAAAAGGCCGCATATTTATCAAAAGGCCGCATAATCCCCGCATTTTTCCACACAAAATTGAGAAGAAAAAAAAGTTAACTCGTCTTGACGTGACGTCATCAGCTCGCGCATCACAGAATGTAAACAACACTGTATAGAGTGAACGTGTGGAGCTCACACGATAGAGAAAACACCAAGATGAAAATATCTAATCCATCTCATTTACCGACGAACATTTCTACTAAAGACCGGGCAAAAAGTGGGGGGAAACTATTCTGCACCCCGTGCAACTGTGTGTTGGAGCATAAGAGAAAATCGACGGTGACGACCCACTTTGATTCATTCAAANCGTGGGATCTGAGAGACAGCGAGACAGCGCGAATGGACGCGGGAAGGGGAGGGTGATGAGGGGGCTGCAGCACCCCCATTTGCGAGGCTCCACTAGCCACTTTGAGGGTTTGTGACTCTGCAGACCGTTTACATGCATAAAAACCTTCATAACACACAAGGGGACAGGTAATAACCGGAAATGCATGACATGGGACCTTTAAAGCTTAATATAACCGCTACC
>NW_011357369.1:4816084-4833823 GCF_000735185.1 Notothenia coriiceps | reverse complement strand
TTCTTTTCAGAATAATATATATGATATGTCTTATAATTATTTAAAGTGTTCTCAAAGCTGGTAAAGGTGCAGCTAGTTTGAATGACTTTGTATACTGCAGGGTAGCTTGTGAATTTACTCCAGGTGGAACTAAAGTCTGATTTAACACTTGATTATATTTCACATCATTCATCCACATCTGTAAAGTAACTAAAGGTAGTAAATAAATGTAGAGGGAAAAAAGTACACAATTTAGCTCTGAATTGAAGTGGGCTACCAGAAAATAGAAATACTCAAGCACCTCAAAAGTGTACTTAAGTACAATACTTGACTACCGTAATTTTCGGACTATAAGGCGCACCTGAATATAAGCCGCAGCAGCGGCATACCACTCTCGGTTCCACTTTTACTTTTGCGCGCTACCTGTCTCACTCTTTTCCGGCCTCCAGCTTTTCCTGCTGGAACCCGCCGCTTAAAGGTGGGGGTCCGCGGACCGGCCATAGAGCCCATAGAGTTAAAGGTGTTGGCCGTTAGCTGTAAAAATCCATAGATTAGCCGCACCGTTATATAAACCGCAGCGTCGAAAAATAGGGAAAAAGGCGCGGTTTATAGTCCGAAAATTACGGTAAATCTAATTAGCTACTTTGCACCACTGGTGCTGAGTAACGGATTACATGTAGCAGGATGACGTAATCATGGTTTTAAAAAAGTATCCGTATTTCCTTACAGCTATTTAAAAACAAAAATATGTAGTTAGATTACTGTTACATCTCAGAAAAATTGGGATTACTAACAGGATTACAACGTTACATTACAATTAAAAAATAAAGATGAATATATTATAGGTATTGCCTGAATTTCCTTTTTTGGTCTCATTAGGCTACTTCTATCCTTTTATATTAATATACGTTTTTTTTAAATACAGCAGGGGGACACCTGATTCATTAAACACAAACACTTAGCTTTTAATATACTGTATGTATTGAACTACAACAACATGAGTAAATTATAATATTCTGTAGATTGAGCCTATCATTTAAAAAGACAGGTTTTTTATCCTAAATATATTGGTTTCTTCTTTTAGTAAATTATTTCTGCTGTCTTACATAATACACTGGAGTAAAACACATCTTATTGATATTTATTTTCTCTTGTATTTGTTCTCATTGCATTTGATATTAAGGGAATCGAAAAGCAATGGAAAGTAATCAGGTTATATTACCATTATGTTGTGATAGTTTAGATTATTGATTAGATTATTTTGTAACTTGATATTGTAACAGGATACATTTTGAAACCCCTTAGGTTAAAACTAATGGGATATCATTATGAAGAGTGACTGGTCTTTCTACTGTATGACATCATATTCAGAGTAAGGCAATAACATGATTTGCTTATCTAAACCTCACTCTGTCTTTCTCATCAAACTGAGTCATGCAATTCTGCTGAATAGCCGGCTTTCATCCATGTTCCAGTAAATCCTTTAGAAGAGTGTGTATACCTGAAACAAGAGTGACTGGGTCTTAAAGGGTGTAGTGGCATATTGAAATCTATAGCGTTTTCAGTCTCTATATTTTTAGGGAGCAGGGCAAGCTTCAACAGAGTTTTTGCAAGTAGAGAAGGGAAGGTATTCTGTGAGAAGGCTCATCGGACAGCTGTGTTTCTAGAACATGGACTGCCAACAGGCTGATTTACAGAGCGAAGAAGAATTTGGCCCTTTGCAAACTAAAGAAAAATGTTGTAGCATTGGGCAATATAACAATAATGGGCATTTTATGGAAAATACCAGTGTTCCTAAAAAGCCAGACTGGTTCCTGGAATCTGCAGGCAAACTGTGAAAACAAGTTATACTCTACACTTATTTTATTCAACTGGAATGTGTGTGTGTGTGTGTGTGTGTGTGTGTGTGTGTGTGTGTGTGTGTGTGTGTGTGTGTGTGTGTGTGTGTGTGTGTGTGTGTGTGTGTGTGTGTGTGTGTTGCTGTGTGTGTTTGATGAAGAGAATGGGGGACAGGCATTGGCTTAATCTCCTGGAAACTGGTTTTCTGCATTGTGTCTGTGATAAAAGGAATGGACAGGCTGGGTAGCAGTCATTTGATGCAATGTTTCTGGAAGACAACGCTGGGTCTGAATTTAAAGCTCTACCAAAATTAATTCAGTTTTTTTCAAAAATTGGATTTTTAAGTTCAGTCAAACTTATGTCAGGCGTCAGCATTGTTACAGTAATTTTAGTAAAATACTTCCACAGACCACAGCGAGAAAGTGTATGACCCAGCCTGACCAAAATGTAGGTTATTTTAGGTTTTTCATGGTTGATAAGGTGCTATGAACTCTGGTATCTCTAAAACATGTAGCTTGCATTTGGTTTGAATCCTTGCCTTTGCTGTTATATTATTCCTATGAGGCTTCAGCATTTGGAGTTTAGGAGTTAGAAGTTATTCTTCTGGTTGGCAGTTTTCTTTAGACTGTGGAGAAATAGTTACAAATTTTTTCACTGGACAATTGTGTGATCATAGCCCCCCCCAAAAAAGGGATAGGCCTAATGGCAAATGGCAGATTTTGTAATTGTTGCTCACTGCCATGAATTTCAAAGGCCTTATAGCGACTGAAAAGTTTGAAGAGCTAAAGCGTGAATTGTGGATCTGAAGGTGCTGGGCTGGCTACTGTGGACTCGCTCAGCTATGGTATAAAACGTCTATATAAAGGAGGTGGAGACCAAACTTTAGTTCCAGCTTTGCAAAAAATGTTCTTCTGATCGAAATGAAGCTCATCACAAGTTTAATCAGAAAGACTACATACAGCGGCTGAACAGTTAAACACCTGCTGTAACAACATCCATAACATTCTGCTACTTAGTAATCATTTATCTATTTACCTAATATATCATTCCAATAGCTTGCATATAGACTCTTATTTCACTATTTCACTTTTTTTAAACTATTCCTTTCTTTTTGCATTTACTTTTAATATTTACTTGCACTATATTTTTCTTTTTTTCTGTAATAAGCCGCTATGGGCTTAACTTGGGATTTATTCTTCCACAACACAAAAATACAATTCGATCTGAATCGTAAAGTTCTGAATGCGATTGTGAGTGCGATTGTGAGGGCGGCCAATAAAACAAGAAATTCACTCTCTCTCTGCCCATGCAAAAACCAAAGTGAACAGAGGGGAGCAGTCAGATAAAAGGATAAAACCACAACTATTACCCGCCTGAGCTCCAGTGAACATGCTCACCACGAATAATAAGTGAAAAATACCACGTAACAAATATTTACATGTGGTTTCCACAGTACGTTCATTCATACTCATCTCTGTCTCCTCCAGCTGTCTTTGACCAAATGTTGCCTAATATCCAGCAACCAATCATTGTGCTGCTCCTCATTTCTGGCATAACTGCTGTGATCCTCCTCTGACCCCTCCATCTCCAGCCTTCTCCTCACCACCATCACAACCAGTGTCAAGACCCTTGGGGTGGTTTCCTATTCTACTTACGGCTTATGCTCCCCCTTGTATAGTATAACAATGGGGTCTTATCGTCAAAGACTCTTCAGTTTTCTATCACTCAATTGATCCATCAAATCAAATCAAAACTTTCTATCCTCTTGAGCACATGATGTCCGTAATATTCATTCATTCAATAAGTCTCTCCTGTTTCCAATGAGAACTGGATACTAGTATTTTATGTTAAAAGGCTACCCTGCAAGCAAGTAACCAGTGATGAGTTAAAGCTGTGTTAAAGCTTCGAGAAGTGACGCAGCATGATTAGAAACAATAAAAAAGCAAAACAACTACTAACAATGTTTGTCGAGGACAACGACATTAGGCTGCTGTCTTTTCCTAGAAAACTACTTGACAAGATAAAGCCAACAGTTACAACGAAGGCCTCAGGAGCGTCTTGTCCCACCTGATGGTCATCACAGGACAGAGACAGACGGAGATCAGGGGGTCTCTGTTTGTCCCTCTCAAAGAAACGGTCCCTAGGAGACGTGTTGATAGTTGGGTAGGTGGAATTTCCATAATACCCAGAACACTGTTTCTGTAAGCACTGATGCGGTCCCTCCATCTCCACTGGATAAGGGTGGAAGATCATTCTCAGACAGGGATATCTGATAACAAAAAGACTGTGTATTGCCTATTAGGGTGCATCAAATTGCAATGCAAAAATGTAAGCTCAACATATCAAACTGTCTGGGGTTGCATTTTGTTCAGACACACACACAAATAACTTTTGCTAAGTTTTGGGAACATTCATTGACATTTAGAGGTGGAACACAGCATGTTTTTTTTCACAGCAAATTGTCCGTTTGGGTGTTTTCCTAGGCAATTTCTAAAAATGCAAAAATGCAAGAAATAGTTTTTGAGAACATTTATTTTTAATAGAACAACATTGATTTATTTAAGAACAAAAATAACATTGAGTCCTAGTCCTGGTCCAGCTTACAGTGGCGCAGATTTGGCTGTTTAGAGCGGTCATGCTCAACTGCCTGCAGCACATTCTGCAGGTGCTCCTCGCTCCTGGCTGCTGCCACAAAGTCTGAGGTGAGTTTGACGCCACGCTCGGCACAGTCATTCACAACATTGATGGCACGCCTATCATGTGCAAATAGTCAAGACTGTCCTGCCAGCAGCGTTTGTCATCAGTACAAATGCAAAACACAATCTATGTTAAAGGTCCCATGTCATGGCCATTTCTACTGATCATAATTCCATTGTTGAGGTCTACTAGAATAGATTTATATTGTTCAATTTTCCAAACTCACATTGGTTTCTCATACAGCATCTCTGTATAGTATGTGTATTCAACCTCTGTCCTAAACGGCTTGTTGGAGCTCCTGCCCCCCCTTCCCTATGAGCCCACTGTGCTCTGATTGGTCAACCACCGTTACAGCGGAACATCAGTGGTTATGTTTTACAATGGTGTTTGTTAGCAACCAGAAAATGACACCAGTAATGACAAACAGATGAGAATGCTGCGTGGGGTCTGGGTGCCATGTTAGCGGGACGTTGCGGGGCTCGGGACGTGCGGGCTCGCGTGCCGCCCTGTGGGGCTCGAAGAAGGCGGGCAGTGTGAGCTGATTACTGGTGTTGTTTCCTGGTTGCTGCGCTGGGTTCTGAGCCTCTGCGGTGCTCGGGCGAGTGCGATTGGGTGGTGCGGTGTTGCCGCGGGTGTGTGTGTGTGGCTGTGTGTGTGTGTGTGTGTGGTGCTGTGTGTGTGGTGTGTGTGTGTTGTGTGTGTGTGTGTGTGTGTTTGTGGTGTGTTGTGTGTGTGTGTGTGTGTGTGTGGAGCTCAGCTGAGTGAGTGTATGTGTGCGGAATGTAGCAATAGGTCTATTTTGGACCTAGGGTGACCGTCAACCTTGCCTCGAAAGAAGAAAAGGAAATTAAAAATCTCCAACGAGCGTTCTGGGCAGATAGACAGGTCTTTTCTGTTTTAGAGTGTTACTCGCTACAGGATGGTACGTTGAGGTTTTTGACTTCTGCAGACCGTTTACATGCAGAAAAACCTCCATAACACACAAGGGGAAGTGTAATAAACCAGAACAAGCATGACATGGGACCTTTAACATTTATTGGTCTAAGGGACCCGTGTGAATCATACTCCAGTGGGTTGTAATTCCCAAACAAGAGTTATATTGCTTAAAACCCTCAACAACGCCAGTGACTTTTCTTTTAACCATGACCACCATTGTTTCCGCAACCTATGCCTTTCAAATCCTTTCTCAAAAGCTCATTTTAAGCCTTAAAAAACTATTTTTCCTTTTTCTAAACCTACACAAAATAAAATTCGTGGTTTCTTAGTGTCGCCGTCGCCAGAATGCTACTGAGTTGAGTCTAAGTGATGCTTAGGCACACTGAAAACAGCTAAGTTGAAGTTAGGAACAATGCTTCCATAAAAAAAAAAAAGGTTTGTAACAGTTTGGGAGAGCTAGACCCCGTGGCCCAATACGCGATCGAAAAGGTAGTTCTTGGTAGATCGCATCGGCATGAAAAAAATAAAGAAGATATATTTTTTTAAAAAAGTCAGCCCTATCATCCATGGGGCCATTACTTACTTATGGCGGACGCAGTTTATCCGCCTTTAGTCCACCTAGCCAACCGCCCCCGCCCCCCCACACACTCGCAACCAGGACTTGGGCCAGGGAGATTGGCAGATCTACCCTGTAGGTAGATCATTTCGGCTGGTCATGTTTAAAAAGTAGGCTCCCCAAGCTGAAAAAGGTGGCACCCCTGGTCGCAGGCAAACTAAGTCCTGTTGATAGGGTCTGTTTAGATTAGAAATTGCTCATCATTTGTTTTAAAAAGACAATCAACAAATGGCTTTTCTTTTTAAAAAAACAATGGCTTTTTTTTTCAACAAATGGTTAGTTTGGGGGAAAGTAACATGGAACCTCCTTTCTTGTTTCACACAGCACCCCAAGAAGTACGCTCGACTGTTTGTATCGCACTTTCCATTTGTTTTTTTCATTAAAGCAGCTTACAACAAGTGCATCTGTGTTGGGTTTTTACCCTTTACCCCAACGAGGCCAGGACCTGTCAGATAACCTGATGGAACTTTTAAAAAGTGAGTTTAATGCTCTAAAGGTAAGCATGTAGAGACTTGCTAGAAAGAAATGAATCGTTAGCTACTGTTAGAGCACTGCGAACGTCCTCCCCAAAAGGGGCTAGCAATTGAGATATCAAAGTCCAAGAAAATGCAGAAGTGATAAGAAAGAGAGAAACATCTGTGCATGGCTTCTTTCAAGGGTCTGCAAGAGCTGATCACGGGACATTCGGACTGCCAACAACAAACATCATGGTTGCACAAGTTCAAAAATCTTCTTCGCCACATTCATCCGAGATGGTGTGCATTGCCGGAGGGAATTCCAGGAAACGAAATGAAGTTTTATGATAAAGTGCTTTTGTTCCACAGATAAACAGGATGAAGAGACTGCCGCTGGTGGTAGATCCTTGTGTAACTTTTCCGAAATCAATCAGAGCAATTCCTCCGAATGCCTCTCAGCACTGGACGCAGCACTTATATCACTGTGCCCGCGTTATGTCTTGCCCTGACATTTTTAAATGATTTCAAAAATGATTTTTAGGAAATAACCGCACTTCAGGGACAGATTTGGTCTGCAATTTGAATAAAGGCCAAATTAGGTTTGGGGTAGTGAAGGTCCAGCCCAATCACAGGGCTCAACAGCAGCAGGGTGATGACTTAAGATACTAATGACTCCAGCTACGCAATACCCCTCTGACCACGACAGTGTGATCGAGATCCCCTTGTGTGTGCTAGTAGCGGCCTGGAACGAGCCTGATGAGCATGCGGCGCAGGCTAGAGAGGCTCGGTGAAAGATCCCTGCTCTCCAAAACTTTAACTTTCTTTTACAGCCAACACTCTGAGTCTCCAGATGGCAAGCCGACACTGACTCAAAAGTGACATCTACCACCTTTAACGCAAGTACATTTACCGAAACCGAGCATTTGACAGCTCTCGGCGTTAAAGACACTAATAAGGGGAAGGGGTGGGGATTCTGATTTTAATATTTGTGTAAGGCTCACAGGTATAGCTAGCATTCAAGGGCGACGATTTTTCACTTGGGCATTTTCCGAATCTGATTGCATTAAAATACCTCCTCCTGGCAAACACACTTTTGATAATAGCGTTAAGGCTCTAAAACAAACTACATCAGGTTTTGGCATGACTTGCAAGCTATATAAAATGCGGCTATGTTTCTAACCTACACACTTTTTGAATTAAAAGGCTCAGCATTCCCCAGTCGTTTACTGAGGTAACGTTATGACATGAGAACAAAATGTTGAACATCTCCTAAAGCTTACCAATGAGGCACAGATCAAAATGTTCGGCATCTATACAAAAAACACATCCATTTTTTTTTTTACTTTAAGTTCATGGGAGCCCCCGGATTGCCAAAATACCAACTCCGTTCGGTAATTCTGCACCATTCAATAAGCGTTCGCAGCTTTAAGTTCCAGNATGAAATCCTTGCTTCCCTCACTTGCGTTGTTTCCCTGCGTCTAGTCCCTTTCCCTGCTTCTCGTGGTTTCCTTGCGTCCCTCCATGCTTCCCTGGTGGGAGGGACTAGACGCAGGGAAACAACGCAAGTGAGGGAAGCAAGGATTTCATTTAACCGACCTGAGACGGGGCCCAAGTGTTATGTATGTGTCACATCAGAGGCCTGTACTACGAAGCTGGTTCAACCAAACCTGGATATGTTTGAGTTAGCCGGTTGGCCTAATCCAAAACATACGCGCTCTCGCTAAACGGTACTACGAAGCGGGTTATCAAGTGGATTGCTCAAGCCAGCCGTGCCCTATCTAGTTACTGTAGGTGCGCGTTCACATGAAAGGGGTGGTATTTGGAGCATTCGACCAATCACAAACATCACAAACATGGAGAAGCGTACTGACAGCGCAGCGTCATACTTCCTGAATGAAAAGTCAACTATAATATTAGACATATGAAGAAGTTAAACTTTAAACATCCATGACTTAAACACTGTATCCAGGATAAAAGCCACATAGTTGCACCTTCAAGGTGAATACAGCTGGTAAAAGAAAAAGTGTTTGAATGCGTACATTAACAGGTTTATGATATCACTGCCAATCTGCTCCCTCTTTTCTTCAGCAAACCTCGGCAGTTACTGAAGCACAGAACCATTAAACATCATGAGCAACAACTGCATTCGAAATTGTCCCTCATGTGGCTCAGGATATATCATGAGCTATGACACGAGAGGATCTGACTTTAATTACATTTGTCTCGAGTGTTTCGTCAACTTAATGTGTTGCTTAAAATAATACTTCTGCATACAGTATGTGACACTGTGAGTGTTGCACGGCCAGATACGTCTCAGCTGACTCAGATAAGGAAATATATGATACATTATGATGTGATATGCCGCGGACTGTACTTAATGTTACTCTGATCCGTTTACTTATGTTGTGGCAGATATTTAAGTAAGCTTTCTTAACGCTAATGTTATAATAGTCAGATTGCCCTGAAGATTTTTGCCGGCCGTCTTTCCTGCAACGGCAGCTTTTCTGTATTTCCTTTCTCCTGTAATAAGACTTGATCACACTGAGCTCTGATTGGTCAGCAGGCAGTGATTTCACTGAGTTGAGCTCTTAGCCTGCAACCTAACCTGCTCCGGGGCAGGTTAGCCGCTCAGCATAAGTTACCATGGAGATTTAGCCTGCTAAAAAGAGAAACAGCTTCGTAGGACCGGAAACCCCGAGTTTTCCCTGAAGTTAGCCGGCTAAGCGAAAATCCTGCTTCGTAGTATACCCCCCTGGTGTGGAACAGGTGTTGTTTCACATCAGAACCTGATATGATGTACAGCATAGCGCTCTTAGCAAACCTTGCACTGGTTGACACTGTTAAAGAGGAGATGACCCACTGAAATTAGGGACCGTCGTGAAAGTGCAAAGGGGTGCAATTTCAGTTATATCACAGCTTTGTTTTCTTGGGTCTAAAAAATACAAGCCTTTCACTTGAAGATACATTCCAGAGACTCTCATAATAGATTCCTATTTTTATATTTTTTCTTTAATTGAAAGCTACTTTTTTGAGGGAAAAGGCTATTTTTGTCATGTGTGCATCTTCTCTGTGCATCGTCTCTGGAAAAAATAAATAAATACAAATGTACAAAAATCAACATACTTTTGCAATTCTATAAAATAATATTCACCAAATTTCACCTTCCTTTTGTTTAATTTAAAAAAAAATAATATTAAAATCTTATTGGTTCTGCCAAAGAACATTGTCCTAATTAAATGGTGGATTTGTGTTCTGTTAAGACCAAGAAAACAATCCATCCTAGCATATGATGTTTCCAAATGATTGTTTATTTTTAATGGTCAACAACATAAAAAACTGTTTAAGAAAATACATTTTTGAAATAGGTTGCATATTTCTTGTGCACATTTCAAGAGTGGAAAAAAAACACCGGTATTACAATCCTTTAAGTTTTAATGAACTTTAAATATGTATTTTTATATGATACAGAATTGTTTAGCTAAGGCATTATATGTTCTTATATTCCTTGTTTTTTGCATCTTGCCTGCTGTGATCCAGTCTCTTGAATAATACAAAAGGACTTATAAGGGCAAAACACATACAGAATACCCAAGTGTACTGGCCTTAACCTAAGTGATATTTTTGGTAATCAAATTATTTCATGTAGCACTGACAGGAAATGTACATTAAAAATAGTTTGTAAAAAAAAAAAAACTTATTTAGCTTTCTTGCCAAGAGTTAGATAATAAGATGGATATATACAGTATCTCGTGCCTGGTTGCTAAATCTGAAACTCAAGCCAGAACACAGTCACCTTAGCATTAAGACTGTAATGGGGGGAGGTATGAACCTAGCATGGTTCTGTCCAATGATTTAAACAAATCTGCCGACCATCACCTCTAAAGCTTTCTAATTAGGATACTCCAAAACTAAACCAGGCCCTAAAATAGTCTAGCATGTAATCCCCAATTCACACTACTTCAGTTTTAATGCAGCTACAAGCAAGCAATATAACATGTATTAAGTTAGCTTTGTGCTGGTAGGTATGTTTTCACTGTTGGACAGAAGCAGACTGTGGTAAGCAAAGCGAATAGCCTGCTAACTGTGCCTTCATGTTTAATTTGCAAATAATGAGATTGATCTGATCTCATCTGACTCTTAGCAAGAACTCCTAGTTGAGGAATGATTTGTGGTTTGATAGTATGTGAAAGATGAATAACAGCAGAACAATCAACCCTGTTGCAGCCACACTCCATGTGACAACATGAGTAAGTGCAATCTCATTTTTCAAAGAAACTTGAAAAAATAACTTTTATAACAGCTGTGTAATACTTAACTTTGGTAATGAGTTCATACAAAACAAATGCTCTGATCTGGTAGACAGAACACGCAGCAGGCACTGTGGCTACTATAAGGCATCTCACTCAGCCTTCATTTGGTCCCTGACATCGGAAGGCAGAGTTTCAAACAGTGTCTCTTCCACTATAAGGCCGCTGCGCTTCAAAGCATGACAGCAACCGAGCTCTTGTGGCAGAACCTCAAAGTGGTTGCACTTTAGGTCCAAGTATGTCAGTAGAGCCAGGTAGGAAACCTTTGGCGAGAGTATGGACAGTGAGTTTTTGCCAAGCTTTAGTATTTTGAGCTTTTTGCAAAAGAAGAGCTCATCTGGTAGATTTTCGATTTTGTTACAGACCACAGAGAAATACTGTAGACTCTGAAGGACTCCAATTTCTGGAGGGATGAATCGGATGTCATTGTTGGATAGGTCCAGGTAGCGCAGCTTGTTGCACAAAAACAGGTGCGAAGGCAATACCTCGATCTTGTTGTGGCAGAAGTAGAGGCGCTCTAGGCTACCAAGCTTCTTGATATGCTCTGGGATATACATGATACTGTTGTACCACAGTTTGAGGCAAGTGAGCTTTCGAAGATGTTGGAAGCTGATTATCTCTTCTATTGATCGCAGGTTATTCTCTTTCAGGTCGAGCTCTTGTAGGTTCGTTAGGCTGAAGATTGCATGTGGGATGCGTTCCAGATCACAACGTACTAGCTCCAGCTCAATCAGGTTGGTCATCTTTTTCAAGTTGTTGAGCATTACTAGCTTAGTGCCATCATTGTGAAAGTATAGCCGAAGCAGATGGCTGGAAACATCAACTATAGACTGGGGTATCTTGGTCAAATTACTCTTGAGGGAGAGCGTTTTCAAACACTTCATGTCCCGCAGCGACTCAAGAACTATGTTTTTGGAGGCGTCAGGGCTCAGAGACCCGGTGAGATAGAGCTCCTCTAAGTTGCGCAGACCGTACATCCAGTTTGGAAGTTCCCTGTTATCATCGAATTTAACACGAAGCACTTTCAGGTTATCTTTGAGGAAGGAGGTAGCTGTTGTGTGCAACTTTAAAGAGCATTGGTAAAGAGACAGCTCCTGAAGGTTCTCCAGCTGAGAGATTGAGGCAAGGATGGTGACATTGTTGATAATCTCTAGCTTGAGTGACTGCAGCTCTGTCAACTCAAAGACAGTGTCAGGTAACCCCGGGAGCATGAACAGCTGGAGTTCAAGTTTGTTGTTGCTGTTAGTCTGCAGTCTCTGACGCAGTTTCTCCGCGGTCCACTCATGATTGAGGTTGAGCTGTTTTAGTTTGTTCTCACTGACCTCGGATAGAAAAACTGCAAATCGCTTAGAATACAGAGGGTCATATTGATCAATCATGTGTAGCATGAAGGCAAAGTCGTTCTTGACGTCTGGGATGTCATTGATGCCCGTTTCCTGACGCACATACTCAAAAGAGTATTCTTTCAGTGAGCGGTAAAACAGCCAGTAAGACGTGTAAAGGCTTGTTAATCCATAGACAGCCACTAAACACAGGTAACAGTAGGAAAGCTTAGAAAACAGATGAGCCATTGTGTGATTACATTCAAAGTTTTTGTAGCCTGTCATGTCCTGGATCTCAACTACACAATGCACTCTATTTTGCACTTTATTCACTAGAGAACTATTGTAGGCAATGATCAGGAGGAATTTGAATACCTTGAACACTGTCTGCCGTACGTACATAAGATAAAGGATATCTCCTTCTTCGACATGCAAACGGAACTTCTTCACCTTTTCAAAAAGAGCTTTTGCTTGTTCACCCTCTTTTTTATCAAGAGCACTCGCTGATGGCTTGTCAACCACAATCTTTTCGGGGATCGACCTGAGGGACTGTGTCTTCTCCAAGCTTCCTTCACCAGGAGACACGGCGATGTTGGACCTAAGAGTAATGCTCTTTTTATCCTTTTCTTCAGGATTTTCTCCGGACACCTCCGACAAAGCTCTCGTGGTCCAGGGAGAATCAAAGCACTTGCCAAGCATGGAGATAAAATGCTCTATTTTAGAGCTGGAGCCAGGGAATTTGAACCAGAAGTTGCTACACACCATGAAAATTAGTGTGTGTATGAGAACCAGATAAGGAAAGTACTTGGCATACCAATGCAGAGCCTTCTCGTAACACATCTGATTGATGAAACTGTACTGTTGAAGATCCAGATCGGTCTTCAGGCCGGTCATTTCTCTTGGTGCGGCAGAAATATTGGATTGCAGGTGTAACAGTGACTTTACTTCCACTTCACTTGTGCTCTCTGGAGGCGGCAAAACTCTCTGAGGAAGGCATATGATTTTATCTTGCATTACCTGAAACAAAACGTAGGAAAAAGTTAAAGATTAGGGTGAAGGTATCATAACGTTAGAATGATCAATCAATTATGATGCTGAGCAGGTGCAAGTTTCTTTTTTATCTTCCTTTCATATTTGCCAAAGCAGTTTCATCTGAGACAGCTGATGAAAGAAATAGTAAATACTTGCCTAATCTGACACAGAGACCACTGTAATAGAAACCTTATGTGTAAACTGAACCTGGCATTAGACACATGATTTTTGAAGCTGGATTTCCCCTTGAGAATGGCAATTTCTTAACCATGTATAACGCAAGCAAAGAAGTCTGACAACACTCCACAGCTGGCTCAGTAGAAGCGTGTTCCCATCTACAATCATGCACTGACTCACTGCCAAGGAATAGCTCTGTAACTGTGCTAACGGTAAACAGAGTAATAGAAACTGTTGAATAAATAAAAGGATTTGAAGTGACCAGGCTTCGGGGCAGATCAAATGTTACTGGTTTCCTCTCTAACCTGATTTAGATAAATAACATGTTTACTGAGTGCAAGTTATCATACTAAATATTGGCCAAAAGCTTGCAACAGTAAACAACATGAAAAACAGATGCTTTACTCTGCAATGTAATAACAGGAAATGGGCACTTTGATTCAATAGTGGCAGGGCTATAGGGGAGGCATATTGTGCACTCTTTACATTACAGCGGCAAATAATCTGAAACTATTATGTATCTGCAAGCAAACTACCCTGGACATTATTACTATGGTAAGGCTATGCTGTTGTGCTGCAGGACATCACAGACTGAAATGAAAAGTCTGCCGTGGTCTGTATACAGAGGATTATACAGGCTCAGTCTCTCTCTGTTTTTCTCCTTCTCACGTTTAACGCAGGGAATATCGTGTGAGGCAATGAAGTAATAACACAAAATGGCATGTTGATAAAGTTCTGACTTGGGAAGTAAGCTTGGCTACATAAATAATTATCCGCTCCATTTACAAACTATTAGATTATGTCCAAACAGTGTTATAGTGAGACTGGGAAACAATAGCTGCTCCCTGCCTGATGAATATCCTGTTAACAGTTGTTTTGAAGAATGTTTTGGTATACTTTCCAGTATTTGCACAACATAGTATTGCAGCAGCCAAACAAAATTCTCCTATTTTCCCCACTGAGAGAGAAGTTAAGTGCCAGGCCACAAGAGTTTGGAATCTCATGTTTACTAAAAGGGGCTGGGTGGGAAAATGTTTCCACTGGTAAACTCCGGCTGAATGATTCCTTTGCTGCACACAGGCCAGGTTGTAAAATAAGATAATTAGTGTCTTTGAGCTGGTGCCAGTGCATGAGGCACAGCAGTAATGTTCTATAATGGTCTTTTAGAGTGCCTAAACACGAATACAATAACTGTTGATGTAATGAAAATTAGAACAATTCAGTTTTTCTCATACACATGTTGCAGTTTGAACTAGATAAGCGTGCATTAGCTTCATTTCTCCCACGCTTTTAAAGAGATGATTACTGTTGAAAAGAGTAAACACAAGCAGCACAAGTCATTACAAAACAGCATGCTTACAGTGTGTTCTCTTAAGAAGAGACATCATGGTGAGGCAGTGTTACTGACCTGAAGAGTGCATCCAAACACGCCAATCATGAGCATGACTACGGACAGGTAGTCAGTGAACACATCCCACCACGGCTTCAGGACTCTGAACGCTGGCTGCTGTTCAGAGAACTGCCGGAATTCCATCACAGGAATCATGATGCCTGTTAACAAAAGAGTGGAGCGTTAGAGCCACCTCACAAATAGTTTTGGCGATAGGGAGGTGAAACATTACAATATTTAGTAGGCACTAGAAACTATTTGTATTCAGTTCCAGTCACAACAATATACGTATCTATCTTAAATTCATGTCTCTCTTAAGATGAATTGTAAATGATTTGTTCAAACCTAAACTGTCAATATATTGCTACTTTTATTTTGGCTCAAATCGTTTGTTTGTCTTTAGTGCTAATTAGCTAACCTTAGCATGATAGCAAGATAAACTTTGACCCTGGTAAACATTACACCGTCTAAGCATTAGCATTTTAGCACTGTCATTGTGAGCATTTTAGCATACTATTAGCGTTTGGATAAAGCTTTTTTATAAAAGTCACCCATATAAATTATATTAATACATAAATGTATGCATCAATAAGTGTGTGGCAACTTTGAATGATGATTGCTAGCTATTTCTTCCCCTTTTTGGATAAAGATTAGATTATTTATTGTCCTTTCACATAGTAAAACGAAATGAGGTTAGGTGGAGTCCCAACTGCCAAAGCCAGCCTTTAGATTGGCTCTTCAGAAAACCACAGGGGACGTTACGGAGACCAACAGTAGTCCTATGGGAAATATTATCCTTAACCTGCAATGAAAGGAGCCATTGCATAGACATAGCATAGTGGGTGAAGCAGGGGCCTTTCTCAGCTTCAATGTGAACTCTGTTTCAAATTGTTAGCACAACAACATAATTAACTAACAAGGTGACCAGGGTTAACATACCTGAGAAACATTAAGCAGCTAGGTTGCAGCCTTTTCTTGAAGCTCAACTCAAAACCCAAATAGTCCTCCTTTCCCAGAGCGGCCATGAACCTTGAGGTTTCACACCTTGTCTAATTTGGCATTTTGGCAAATACAGACCACTAAATACATGTTTTAATTAATCTGATTAGTCCCTCTCTAATGGAGCTCCAACATTACACAGAAATACATTAAAAAGTCATTATTTAAAAGTGAGTGCACACAGAATAGTAAACTATGATTAATTTGGTAAAACTTGTGTTTTTAGAGATTAACTTCATAGTCCAAGAAGCCCACGTGTTTGTTAAGTGGCTTTAATGAACACAACAACAAAACTGAATTACACCGGATCTCCTTTTACTCCCAGCATGCTCTTCAAGCTTTTAATCACTAAAGAGTATTGAAACACTTGTCTTTGTTAACAGAGCAGGATAGAGAGTGGTTATCCCTGCTGCAGCCTCCTGCTCACACGACTGTGCTCACCTTCTGTGAAGTGCTTACTACAGCAGCCAGTGTCCTATTTAGTAGGTTGGCTGCAGTGTCATTCAAACTTTAAAGGTGTAGGCAATGACAAGTTCGTATAAGCACTGATGTTTGTAGTCAGCAAAGTGCATTAAACGGCCTGCTGGAAAAAATGTAAACAAACGTGTCCCGTATGTGTCTAAAAGTTTAAGCAGGTATTATGAATAAGCTACAATGAGCCAGAGAATAAATAACAGTGTTTTATCATCTGCAGCTCCAAGGAGCCACAGAGTCAGGTGCTGTCAATGCACTCAAACTGTGGTTCATTATTCATTCAGCTGGAAGGTAACTTAGAATATGTTGCAGTGTTTTGTCACAAGGGTATATGGCAGATTTCGTATCCGATAATAAGATAATCGTGACAGTACAGCTCCATAGTGATAATATCTGATAGTTGATAAATCAAACAAAATGTTAACTGAGTACTCCTGTCTGATGGATAAAACGTCTAAGGGAACTTTAACATTAAATTAAACATTAACTACACCTAAATAAGGATACTAATAGTTTGGAATAACAAATATATGTAATCATATGGGTAGGATAATGTATAATGAAACGAATTCTACTCCTGTATAATCTGTCGGTAATTGATATGTCTTAAGAATCTTTAACAGATATGTATTACAATTTATAGGATCAAACATTTATCAATGTAGTACACCGTCTACGAATAAACTTACTAGTGTACCAGATACGCAGTTAAAGAAGGGGAAAAAGATATATATACCTAATCTAGTAATCGTGAATATAAGAATAGGTCAAGTGTGATATACTCACATACTTCCGGACCGACAATGTCAGAAATAAATGTGTTATAGCATTTACTTCAACCAACATCCACCTGGATGGTAGCACGGATCGCGTTTACAAGTTACCGCGTAAATTAAGAGGCACAAGTACGCACGAGCACTTTAGTAGCGTTGTCCCACCGTTGAAATACGCCTCTAAGCATCTTATGTCAGGTCAGTGGGTCTTCTTAATCCTCTTTACGTGAACGAACCTTAATTTACATGACATACGTAAGTTTCACCGACTTATTTACAAATACCTGGTGGGTATTATCACTTATAATAAATTCAATTCAAACCGGTATTAGTAAATTAAAAAGGCGTATTTAGTCCATCCGGTACTGTTGTAAGGCCATTTTTTATCATATTCGTATATATATCCATAGTATATATATATTAAAGATTATTAAGTATAAGCGGGAAAGCCCGTAAGCGGTTGGACAAAAGGATAAAAGCCATGCCAAAGGCCGGTTCTAAAGGGTAAGCCCCCGTGGGTCAGATTTCGAATTTTAGTGTGCCTATCAAAGGATTTTATATAAACATATATCAAATTTGGGTAGCATGGACAAGGCCGAGGACGGGTACGACGCACTTTCCCAGACGATTGTGCCGCTGCTTGTTCTTTCCAATTACAATTACAACAACGTGCAGTCGTTTCCGGTGGGAGTTGGGGGGGGGGGGGGGGGCGATCGGTGCGCTTGGGGGGTTCATATAAAGTC
>NW_011357369.1:4802571-4816039 GCF_000735185.1 Notothenia coriiceps | reverse complement strand
AAGTAAGGGGAAAGTGCGCTGGTCTCTCTCCCCCCTATATAGGTCAGAGACTAACACAATGCAATATACTTCACGAGAGTATGAACACACTAAGACTTTACATTATTATTAATATATATTTATATAGACCACACACACAAGGCAGGCGTAGACATCGGACAATAACAGAGTATATGGCGTGACAGTCTCCTTAATTTCATTTATATATTCAGCAGTACTTGTGTAGCAGGTAGCTTGGTCTCCCGACGTACAGGGATAATAGTGTAATTACCTACTGCAGAGAAATTTTACTGTTGAGTCTCCCTGTCCTAAGACTAAAGAGGTTGTGTGCGTACGATAAAGAGAACTAGATAAGGTAGCGCACTGTAGCGTACGCTCGTGAGAGTCTGATTGCGTGTGTAGTCTCTGACCTTATTAGGTGAGACGACGACCAGGGTAACCCTTACATTTACTACCGGTTTTCAAGTGTATAATGTTCCCTACGTGGCTTGTAACATTACGTATAATGTGTTTGTTGACTTATAACAAGAAGGTTGCGTAGTGTGTTAGAGTATGTGTGTACATGTGTGCGTGGATGCGTACACAGGGTGTGGTGGACGTGTGTGGGACAATGTTTAACTCCAGTGGGTGGTGGATGTCGAGATGTATTAGTAAATTTACCGGTGTCGGCAAACACTAGGAAGGAGTACAATGACGTACCGTTCAGTCGTTAACCCAGTAATCTTTGATTCTATAGTACGACATAACAAAATCTATGAATTTGAGTCATTCGTATGCTTATGTCTCTCCATTACATGCCGACAAGACAGTCTGAGTATCGAGTCCATAACTTACTGTGTATCGATATCGAAGACGTGCAGAGTCAGATTCATAGTGACATTTGTTGAAGTGACAATGAGGTCTCTCGGAGGAGCACCGAGCTATGAGCACGGCGCTACGACGTAATTCTCTTATCTCACGGGTAATTGTACCGCGCGGCAGTTAGGTAAGGGCCTGTAATGGCTCAGGCTCCTCGCTCTCCCTTAATCTCTTACCCTTTCCAACGTATTACTATAACTGTATCGGGAAGGGTAGTCTACGTGACCTACGGAGTAACCTGCCAGCAACGTCTTGGATAGACAGTCAACGTCTTTGTTACTTGCGCACGTGTCGATCTTCTGTTGGTACAGTCACCGTGGAGAGGGACTTTCACAGTTACTTCGTCCACTCGTCATCGACTGACGTACACACTTCCCGTATTAATCTTGTCGTGACTGTTCTCTTTTTTGAATTATCTGAGCCTTCTCAACAAATAACCGTTAGACTGGCGACTCAAGTAAGATCCAAGTGAACATACCGTATTCCGCTTACAAGTTGGTTACAATAATAAACTTTGACCTACAAATGTACACATTGTTTAATGGATATTGATCTGGTCCAATTCAACCTTGGCACTTCGGGTCCAGAGCGTGATCGTAAGTTATTATAGAATCCCATACTATAACCGAGTCTTGTCAGAGTATTATGTGTGCACGTGTGTAACTTACATAGTGTGAACAGTATAAGTACGTGTGTGTTTACCAAAGGCCAAGTGTATGTACACTGAGATCTTAAGTTATGTCTTGCTTCAACCACTGTTCTAACTGTGTGTATAACAAAACACAATGTAAGGGACTTGGATGGCTAGTATTTGGCAAGACACGTCGCCGTAGCAGACACGTACGCACCCCAACAAACTCTGAGGGACTGCGAGTGCTAGCACTGCTTAGTTAGATAGTGACGCGTTAACGCGTCTTTACAGAGGAGTTAAGATCTCGGTCAGTGTACTCGCGCGGGGGTGCTCCATCTAAAGGAACGCAAGTACGGATCGCGAAGTACATGCGGTAAAACGCGCAGGCCAAAAGTTTTATTTACAAGTATTAAAAGTAAGCATAGGACACCAAACCAACTGAGACCTGTCTGTCCACCGCATCTACACAAACACATACACACACTGTACCACACGCACCTACGCACTGTACAACACGCACCTACACACACCTACAAACTGTACCACACACACCTACAGCTCCTAAAGCATATAATCAGGCTACAGCCGTTGTGTATTTTATTATGTGAAGCACTAAATGGTTTTAGAAAAATATTGACTCTTTGTTTGTAGATATCTACTAAACTAAAGCATACAAATACAGAGAGTAATGTAGGCCTGTTATACTGAGTGATATATATTTTACACACTGCTCTGCTTTCTGCACGGACCTCACAGCTGTTCTCACTGTAAACAACATCACTGTCTCCTCCAGAGAGCCTCCTCGACGCTCGATCCTCGGTCCGCGATGTGCATTTAGAGAAATGAGATGCCCTTCAACATGGCGCGCCGAAAACCATTTCCGGGTCACTACCGGAGGACCGAGGAGTCGAGAAGGGGAAATTAGAGAAATGAGAAAGGTCCATAGATTGATATTCTGTATATATCCCCCCCCCCCAGGCTGCAGCAGGGAAGCTCTCATTGGACGGGTCGCTGCAGAACTCCAGCTGTGAGCTGCAGGAAACAATGAGACGCCTGGGCTCCAGCTCAGAAGATCGCCCCCGCCTCACCGGCACCCTCTCCTGCCTGAAGAGTGCCAATGAAGCAGGTGAGCCAGGGAGCTGCACTGCATGTGTGAAGGGCATATTTATAGGACATGCATGAATATAGATTAAAAAAAAAATAGTAATCGGGTAGATTTCTTTATTTTGTTCAATCTTAAGGGGTATGAGCTCAGTTCTATTTTCACTTGGTTTGATAGGGGAATGTTCAAAAATGTTGTTTATTTGGAAACTTGATTTACATTTGTAACATAATTACCAAAACTATGTACCAGCTAAGGGACCGTCAAAGCCCCAGGTTCATTTTGTGGCATTATAATAGGTTTTAGGGGGTATGATATGGGCTCAGAACAGTCTCATAATACACACATGCACACAGAAGGATTCACACTTGTATTTTTCAATGCACACACAAATGTGTTCCGTTTCATATACATGTAAATAAAATCAAAATACAGAAAAAAGTTTTAAATGTGTATTTTTGATCCACACATATTTGTTTTCCGTTTAAATTCTCTGAACCTGCAAACACAAAACGCTTTCCGTGCGCGGATCGCTGTGCATTCGTGTGTGGGTTTTTTGAGACTCCCCTGACACTCACCTGATTCGTACTTGTAATTTTTTCTATCTATAGCCAATCAGATGTCTCCTCAATTCTAAGCCAGTCACATGAGCGCGCCCCCACGAGGGTAGATTTCTTGCGTTCATGACGTAGCGCTTCATGTACGCATTTTGCGCTGTCCGGAGATGACAGGTCCATGGAGCCTGCAGGTACTAATCTCAGGACCGAAGGTCCGTAGTATAGTCGTCTTTATTTTTACGGTATTATTATTCTTTAGCAGTTTAACTTTGGAATGAAAACACTAGTTTCGTATAATTTTGTATTTAACATTTAAGAGTTTTGAGTACATCTTTCATTTGTTGTCCATTGGCCGAGCCACATATTTCCAAAGCTTTGTACTGATATCAATCTGTACCCTGATGACACCCAGCTGTTCGTAACCATTAAGGTTGGAGACAATGGAAATCTGAATGTCTTTTAGACCTCAAGAGCTGGACGCCACCAAAAGAAATAAATGAGATCTATATTACTTTGTTTTGTGCTAACATAGCTGGCAGTTTCTTTACATTTAAACATTTTAGTTTATTGTCTTTTCATTGTTTCTATATATTCTACTCTCTTATTTGTCATCTTTGACCTTCCAGGTGAGATGAGACGCAGCTCTGAGCCCCAACAGGACAGTGATGCCTTCTCTCCCTTTAGCTCCCCCTCTGGCTTTGTCAGCCCCTCCTCCCCCCTTCCACCAACCGGTGCCCACGGACGCTCCATCTCCATATCAGTGGTACCATGTTCAGGAGATCACAAACCTATCTCATTGGCTGAGGACGCGTTCCTGCCCAACACCCCTCCAGCCTCTCGAGCCTCGAAGGCACGCATTGCCCTGCCCTCCCAGACCCCCCCGCCAGCCTCCCGCAAACTGCTGCAGCTCCTCCCCAACATCACCCTGCCCAGGAGCAAGAGTCAGGAGTCCCAGCTGGCCAACCGCATCGAGGTTCCGGCTACACACAGGTGGGTCTAAGAGTTACTGCAGTCGTGTGTTTATGGTAGATCAGAGTCTCCTGTTTGAAATGTGCATTACCTTTCAGCTGCCAAATATCAAACAGAAATAAAAATAGTGGGAAAGAAGTCATGGAATTCAGGTATAGCCTCAGATATTTCAATTCTAATATTTGTGATCTCCAGAAGATGATATTTAAAAATGTTTTAGTCAGACATGCTGTCCTCAAGTCAATGAAGTGACCATTTGCGGCAAATGCGGCCACTTCAGCTTGTACTCTCACTTCCTGTCACATTTTACTTTCTATATTTCAATCAGGAGAGACAGTTTTGATGGAAGAATACATATGTATTGCCAAGGATACACAAATTACTGTAATGGTGTTTTGGCGATTAGGCCCCGTTGTGCTGGAGTATCGTTCGGGAGGGGAGAACCGATCCGATGAAATTCCCCGGGGTCTAGACACTGGTGGTGGTAAATGGATTGTTGGGTCGGTCTGAAGAGGAGTGGCTTAGCTTGACCCTGGATTCAGAGGGACAGGAGGTGAAAAGGGGGGGAGGAGGGTTGCGTCGAGTCACCTGAAATGACAGCTGTCAGAGGGGGAGAGCAGATTTTAAAGGTTTAGCAGAGCGCTATGATAGGCTTGTGAGAATAGAGCAAAGTGATTGGTTAAGCTGGTGAGTGACGCCCCGATCACTTGTAGAGAGGAGAGAGAGTAGTAACATAGAAATAGTAAATGAATGAGAAAAGAAGGTCTTCCTGGTTGAACTTACGCTGAGCTTCATTAAAGTCTCAAAACTTCCCAAAAAATACTCAAAAAATCTAAACAGATGCCAAACCTTGCTGTTCGGTATGAATTAAGAAAGCAGGATAAATTAATATATTTGACCATGAATCCCCCTGCTCAGATCCAGATTAAGGTAAACTTTTAATAAACCCCGAAATTCAGTTTTTCCCTCTCACAAGGATTTGATGCCTTGCTCAAGGACACCTCGGCAGTGCCCAGTAGGTGAACTGGTACATCTCAAAGTACCAGTCCACACTCCTATATTTTTTGGTCCGACAAGGACTTGAACCGGCAACCCTTCGGTTCCAAAAACAAGTCCCTGAGCTACTGCTGACCAAGGAAATCAACAATGTTTTTACCACAACTATATAAATATATAAACAAATATTTCTAGTTAATAAAAGTGTGGTCATCTGCCTAAAATGTCAGCTTTGCACACAAGACTTTTACATTACATTACCTACTTTTATCCAAAGCGACTTACAATAAGTGCAATAAACCACAGAGATTCAAACTAATGACAACAAGGACAGTGCTGACATATTTACTTCAAAAAGCAATATCATTGTAAGTGCTGGTGCATAAGTTATTTTTTTCCGCCAACGTATAAGTGAGACAGGTGGGTCTTCAGTATGCAACAGAAGATATGCAGACTCTCCGTTGTCCTGATATAAGGGGGAAGCTTCTTCCACCATTTGGGAGCCAGGGTAGCGAAGGACATGTCTTTGTTGGGGTGTACCTGGTTCCATTCATGCTGTCTATGGGCTTAACATTGTACATTTTTTGCCAATATGAGTTTATTAGCTTTTCTGTAATGACTACCCAAAGGACACACTTCAAATGTGTAGACCTACTACGTATAAAAACGTACGAACTACAAAATTGTCATTAAGTTGATAATCCTGTCTAACACAGTCTCCAATGCAGGACCTTCTGTGATTTGGCATTCATACACACACACAAATGAAGGGAAAATTATCAATATGTATCCCTGACTGTGGCACCAATGCTAGCGATGACGTGACAGTTGTGTATTCTCAGGATGAAGGACTGCTGTAGTAGTTGTTCGTTGCTCTCTGTGTTGCAGAGGCGGTAAGAGGAACAAAGTGTTGGGGGCTCTTCACATCAACGGGAACACTCCTGATGACTCGGCGCTGCGCTCCCCCCCGCTCTCTGCACGAACACCTGGCCCCGTCCCGGCCTCAGCCCCCTACATGATGCCCACCACCCCCACCCTGCTGGACAGTGAGTGTCCTTCACGGATCTGCTCTGGTTCCTCCTCTCTTTGTTCTGCTGTGATTCTGCTTCCTTTCCTTTGTGTTTCTGAAGCATTCTATGTTCTTCACAGATGTCTCCATGCACAGGGGTTCCCCTCAGACAATGAGGAGAGACATTGGCCTTGCTGTCACTCACAGGTCAGTGATCAACCCCCCCCCCCACTGTCCTGTTTAGAATAAACTATTTTATTTGACTAGGTTATATTAATTATGCTGTAGATTCTGTCAGTGGTTCGATACCAAGTTCATTGTGTCAATATGGTGACGTTTTGGGCAAGATGCTTAAAAAGGCATTATGCTTATTTTCAGGTTCATATTAGTAATGGTGTCTCCACTGGAACATTTCTCCATGCTTTAATGTTCAAAAAGCTCTTTATTGTTCTCATACTGCCTGTGCTGCAGCACCTCTTTTCACCCTCTTTCTGAAACCAGCCCAGTCTGCTCTGATTGGTTAGCTGGCGGACTCGGTTGTGATTGGTCAACCGCTTCAAGATGTGTCAGAAATGTCCCACCCCTAAGCCTATCACGTACAATGTATACAAGCACTAGCCAATAGAAGTGTGAGTGTTACATAGTGATGTCACTATGTTACGGTAGTCAACAAAGGAGTCTAATTGAGGCGTTTCAGGCAGGGGGGGAGTGTGTGGGAGAGAAACTCCCTCTGGAGGGAACACAGGGATTTTAACCTTTGCAGACCATTTACTTGCACAAAAACCCATATAACACAATACAGGAAAGGGACAACCCCCAAGAGCATAATATGGCCTCTTTAAGAGCAAACTTTATTGTGTGCAGGCTATTTTCCCAAAGCCAAAAATATATTTATATAGAGCTGACTGTGTGTGGTATTGCAGTCACTGAAGTAAAGGCTGAATTGGCATTAGGTTGGTTCAGCTGATTGTTTTCAAAGACCAAATGTTTTGTATTTTGTAGGTTTTCCACCAAGTCCTGGCTCTCCCAGACGTGCCAAGTGTGTCGCAAGAGCATGATGTTTGGCGTCAAGTGCAAACACTGCAAGTAAGAATCCTAAAAATAGCCCTGTCCCCCCCCCCCATACTCTGTTTGACTAATACTTCCAATTGCAATGGTCTCACGTCATAACCATCTGCTCACAGGTTAAAGTGCCACAACAAATGTACCAAAGAGGCTCCCTCCTGTCGGATATCATTTCTCACATGTAAGCATCACGCAACACCTTCTGTTTCTTCCATGTTTTCTTCTTTTGAAATGTAATTGTCAGGGAAAGTTATTTTTTTATTTGACGTGTATCTCAGCACATGTCGAACTGAATTGGACAGGTTGTTGCTTTATACAACTCTTACAAACTGACTATATTTAGTTTGATGGGAATATAGCTAAGAAGAGTTTCGCCTGTGTAAAGAGATTCTCAACGTTTCAGGAAAAAAGATTCTCTCTCTTTTTGTCCTGATCCATTTATATAAAAACCTGTCTGAAAATGAGCTGATCAGATTTCAGCCATTTGATGATGTCATAACGATGTTTTGGCTTGTGTAACCATTAGCCAATCCCCAACCAAGGTAACCTCCCCCACCTTATCACCTGAATCTCCTCCGAGTGCACCATTGTGTTCTTTTTAACCAAATATCTCTCAGAAGGGCGTGGGGAGGGGCTCCTTATTTTCATCTAAAGTAACAGCACTTTGGAAACAGGGCTGAAATAGAGGGGATTATGGGATGCTGCCATGATCTGTTTGGTGTTTGGAGCCAAACACTTCAGAGACATGTTTGTATATATCTGAGACCTATAATATATCCATGTAAAACAGTATAATAGGGGACCTTTAATATTCAATGTTATGTAATCAAACCAATGTTTTGATGTGATTTGAAGTGCCCAGGATGCGGAGGGCAGAGTCAGTGCCGTCAGATATCAATAACCGGATTGATCACACAGTAATGATCCCACTGCAGTTCGGCACTTTACCTAAGGCAATAACCAAAAGGGTAAGCAGTGCAAGCACATGAGCACACGTTTCTTTGACAATCTGTTGCTGTTCTCAAAGTTATTAAGTGTGTGTGTGTGTGTGTGTGTGTGTGTGTGTGTGTGTGTGTGTGTGTGTGTGTGTGTGTGTGTGTGTGGTGTGCAAGCAGGAGCACCCCCCCAGTTTGAGCCAGCTGGACTCCAGCAGTAACCCATCATCCGCCACCTCCTCCACACCTTCCTCCCCGGCACATTTCCAGCACAACAACCCCCCCAGTGTGAGCACCACCCCCCCATCCAACCCGTCACCACAGGCCTCCCGGGACAGCCGCTTCAACTTCCCAGGTCCTAACCTGTTGAGATGTATTCACCTGTCTGAAGCCTTTTAAACGTTTAGCATTGCACATCCTCCGTTCTGATTTAATAAAGTATGAAATGATGAATGTTGATTGATGTTCCCCCAGATGTTCCTGAGTCCACACACACTGCTGTTCAACATGCTGGAGGCTCCAGTCAGTCTGGGTAAGGGAAAGCAACACAGAAACCAGACTGGCTGATGTTAGCTCATCATACTTCATATAATAATTTTTAATTTAGTCTTTTATATATTCGGGGATCAATAAAGTATATATCCATCCTTCCATCCATCCATCTAATAAGACAATAGGAAATATCCAATGCATGTGCATTAATGTTAAAAAACATAAATCGGTCAGTGTATACACATTTGCTTTATTTATCCCAGAAGAAATGTGGTTTTGTGACGGATGCTCAATTTTTAAGTGAAATAGAAGAAGCAAAAATATTATTTTTAAAAATGTTAAACAAATATGAATAATAATATAAAGGTTTTTTATAAGTTTATGCAATAAATGATAACATAAAAATAAAGATATTTACATAACACAAGAAGTTATAGTAACATTTAGTTTTAATGCCACATTTACTTTTGGAGAATTAGAATACTTTATTAATCCCGAGGACATTGGGTTACTTGACAGTTGCTCCATTTTTAAATAAAATAAATCAAAGATAAATAAAATAGAGAAATCAATAAACATAAAAGGATTAATAAAAAATGTGCAATAAAAAAAGTAAAATATTCATATGAACACGTATATTACAACACATACAGTGGAGTATAGATATATGTATTAATGTTGCTATTTCCCTGTCTCTCTTTTCTCAGACTGTCGCAGGTGGCCTTCACTGACACACAGCTGTCAGCGACGCAGCGAGGGGGGGTGAGAACTGGCCCTCACTCACACAGTTACATTACCACAAACAGGAAGTGAAAATAATGACTTATTTGCTTGGGCGTTGTGGTTCACAGCACTTGCAAATGAACTGATGTAGAGCACATTACTTTGTTATGTCATATTAAGTGTTCTGTGAAGGAGCTGTGTCTCTGAGCCTGACCAACCGGAAGTCATGCCATCAAATACAATTTTAATACTAAAGCTTTACATTAAACATTATTTATAAAAAGATTATTACAGGACAATATATACATAGGCACAAAGTAAAGTAAATAATCAGAATTTTTTTTTTTACAAGTAGGTTTAAACGTAAGGAATTAGCTCTGCTTTATAATGGTGCATATATAAACACAGTAAGAAGAATTCATTAATTGAGTAAAACAAGATGCAAACATAGAACTATTATAAATCTATTTAATGAGACAAATTACTCTGAAAATATAATAAAATATGTACAGTATATCTGAATTTTAAATTGGAAGAGTTTTGAAATAGGTATCATTGCGAAGAAATGTGCAAACATTCACAATAATTCACAATATTCACAGTATTTTGTACTGTAAAAACTGGACTGTATTTGGTTTAACTTAAAATAATGATGTATATAATATTGTAATTTTATAAAATGATGAAATAAATAATTAAAATGTTGGTAGACACTAAACTGTACACCGGAAGAGAACACTTAGGATTGTTACATTGTACTCAAAGAGCCCATGCTGCTAATACTATGCCACTGTATAAACTGAAAGGTTGTTCTTCAACTTCCATTAGTTTTCTTTATATTTCTCACATTTATTTTTGTATGAGATCCTTTTCCCCCTCAAAGCACTTGATTACTCAACAGTCCATGGTCACTTCCATTATTGTGTTTTTTGTTTCAGGAGGAAGACTACCCAGCTAAAGATGAGGAAGCAGGCGAAGATGGCGACACAAACCAGAGCTTTCCCCCTGAAGAGGGGGATGCGGACGGGCTGGAGGACCTGCCTTCTTCCATCTGCCGCCGGGGGGCCGTTGGCCGCCGGAGGGGGCCGTTATCTCGTATGCCCAGCCATACCAGCGTCTACCTGCAGGAGTGGGACATCCCGTACGAGCAGCTGGAGCTGGGAGAGCTCATTGGCCAGGTGAACACACACACTAATGCTATTCCTCATTTCCTCAGAGTACTTATCTTAGTGCACTGCATGTCGTTCACTGTGAACAATTTAAACTGTGTAGTGTTGTCTCAAATTCAATATGTCTGCTGTCACCAGAACTGACATTTGCTGCTGATATCTACCAAGCTTCCTAGCTAGCTAGATACAACTCTGGGGAAAATTAAGGGACCACTTTGCTTTTACTATCTACATTTGTGTTATTTTATTCTATAAACTACTGACAACATTTATCTGTGTTGGAATTCAACAGACACTGGAATGGAATAGCTGCCATACATGTAGAGATTGAGATTTAAGAAAAAATGTGGAGCTGTCTCAGCTGTTTTCCCGAGCTGTAGCAATATGCAACGTTATTGTTCTGTGTACAGACTGCTCAATCAACCCTATACAATTAACTTTGGCCTCTGTTCAACACCAGTATTTTGAAAAAATCCACATATTAGAATATTATCTGGCATATTGCTGTGTTCACAGGAGCAAACATTAGCAATGGCTGGTTGTGCTACTTCGGTTAAGTAGCCAAGATTGTGGTCTTTGATAGCGAAAGTCTCCGGTGTTCCAGACATTGATGTGTGAAGAGATGTGGTCTGAGGCACGGCCCAGATCATTCTCATGACAATTGCTCAGTGGCTCATTTTTTTGTTTAAGAACACAAATACTTGGATCTTCCAACGTTTTCCCCATCCATGAAGCCGATAGAGACCGCACAGTTGTTTTTTCTTTCTCCAAGCCCTGCTGCCAATCCACTCCGTCACAGCCTGGTCTCGGCTCAGTGAAATGGAGCGGGAAAACAACTCAGACTCGGTTTTTAGCACATTTTACAACTTTAGGTCCAAATGAATGAATTAAGGCCTATTCCTATTGTGTGGTAGATTGACAGATGTATCTTCACCAATGTTAATCAATGAGAACAAGTAGTTCTGGGCCTAATGACGTCACATGACGGACAGGGATGTTGTAGAACCACCGTTTTGCCACTAAATTATCTTCAACAACTGGCTAACTTCCTGGGGGCTTGAAAACAAAACTTTTCTACGTTATGAGAGCACCATCAGCGCTCTCAGTGCACTGCATTTCCATTGTGCCGTACTTATGCACTCAAACTAGCCAATTCTAGTAGAGCTAAAGGTGTATTGAGACACAGGTAAGGTAAAGTAAGGTACCTTTATTCATACAGTATAGCACATTTTCAGAAACAAAAGCAATTCAAAGTGCTTTACATCAACATTAACACACAATAGGAAGACAAAAGAAATGAACAATAAATAAACACAATGGAATAAAAGATTCATAAAAACCATGCGTAAAAGAGATACAGAATAGTTGAAAAACAACGTTGTAAAAACAGTAGGTGTTGCAAGAAGTATAGGGATAAAACAAATGAAATGAGTTCTGGGTAAGCAGCTGTAAAAATTTATGTTTTTAGCCTTGACTTATAAGAACTGAGCGTTGGTGAAGACCTCAGGTGTTCCATTTGTGCGGTGCATTGCATGATACTACATGTAAGTACATATACAGAATAAATGTCATGTGGGTCTGACACAGCAGACACATTTTGACCCTGTGGTTGTCCAGGGGCGCTGGGGGAAGGTTCATAAGGGCCGCTGGCACGGGGAGGTGGCCATCCGCCTGGTGGAGGTGGACGGGAACAACCAGGACCACCTGAAGCTCTTCAAGAAGGAGGTGATGAACTACAGGCAGACCAGGCACGAGAACGTCATCCTGTTCATGGGCGCCTGCATGGCCCCCCCACACCTGGCCATCATCACCAGGTACAGCTGCTCTAGTTCCCAACACGACTCATGTATGGCAATATGTGTTCTTTGTAGGAGTACGTGTGATATGTTGTGTGTTTTAGTAACCATGTTGCCGTGTTTTTCCTGCAGCTTCTGTAAAGGTGTGACTCTATACTCTGTTGTAAGAGAACGAGGTCACCTGTTAGACATCAATAAGATCAGGCAGATTGCACAGGATATTGTAAAGGTAAGCAACCTGTCATTTGATTATCAATTTATGACGATTACCTATAATCTATGAATACTAAATGTCTCACTAAATATGTAACGGATGTGTCTCAGTTACAAATGAAACATTAGTATTTCTTTCTGTGCCTTTTTTAATTTAATGAAATACTTTTTGCAATGTTGAAAGTATATTGTAATAGCACATATATAACTGAATTATGCACTTTTCACAAGTATTACATGGATCAAATACTGCCATCACAATTGGTCCACACCTGTGCTAAAATAAAACAACTATTAATCCTTAAACCTTAATTGTAAGTATTTATTTTCTCTCAAAAAGACATGTCACAGTAGAGGAACACAAAACTAATATGAACCTGAAAATGAGCAGAATATGTCCCCTTTAAAGCCACTTTGTATTTTAACAAAACGATTCAGACTTTGTTGCCCAGCCAGTAATCCAATGAAAGAAAAAACTCTATAGTCACAAACAGTAACAAGAACCTTTGACATCCTTTTTGTCTCTATTACAGGGAATGGGTTATTTGCATGCCAAGGGAATAATTCACAAGGACCTGAAGTCCAAGAACGTGTTCTACGACACCAACAAGGTGGTCATCACAGACTTTGGCCTGTTTGGGATGTCAGGAGTGGTTCAGGAAGGCAGGTAGGAGAGACATGAAATGATCCGCTGTAATCTGTATCTCTATATCTAATGATCTGTACCTCTGGCAAACCAGTGTTCATTAGTAGTGTGTGTGTGTGTGTGTGTGTGTGTGTGTGTGTGTGTGTGTGTGTGTGTGTGTGTGTGTGTGTGTGTGTGTGTGTGTGTGTGTGTCAGATTATATAGGACATGGGTGTGTCGCTGCAGCACGTTAAACACTGACAGCTTTTTTAGAGAAACTTCTCTGGATGTTTCATGTTTATACAGCATGTCTATTACCAATAATCAC
>NW_011357369.1:4800131-4802531 GCF_000735185.1 Notothenia coriiceps | reverse complement strand
AAAAGTAGTAAAGTAGAAGTACCAGAGTGCAGGAATATTCTGTTACAAGTAAGAGTCTGCCTTCAGAATGTTACTCAAGTTAAAGTACAAAGCATCAAAATTAAAGTAGCGACAGTAAAAGTAGTCATTGTGCAGATTGGTCCATTTCAGAATAATATATTTGATATGTTTTATAATGATTGTTCATGAAAGTGTTCTCAAAGCTGGTAAAGGTGCAGCTAGTTTGAATGACTTTGTATACTGCAGGGTAGCTTGTGGATTTACTCCAGGTGCAACTAAAGTCTGATTTAACACTTGATTATATTTCACATCATTCATCCACATCTGTAAAGTAACTGAAGGTATTAAATACATGTAGTGGAATAAAAGTACACCATTTACCTCTGAATTGTAGTGAAGTAGAAGTACAAAGTAGCAACAAAATGTTAATACTTCAGTACTGGGAAGTTACTGAATACATATACCCTAGTACTGTACTGCAATTATAGGTGCCTGTGTTGCTTTACTTTTCAAAAAATTCTATTTTATAATACTTTTTATTATAAAATCCACTATACTTCGGAGGGAAACATTGTACTTTTTACTAATTTGCCTTTATTCGTCAACATTGGTGACTTGTTGCTTTGCAGGTTCATATCATTTATACAAAATATAAATAATGTTTTTATTATTATAGACTAAGATACCTAGCATTATCAAAAGTCGTTAAAATTAGCTTCACCTTTCCAGCTTTAAAACGTAAAGGATGTACACAAAACTGAAATTAATTTGTATCAATTAAAATCAAGTAATACAAATGATTGCAGTACTTTTTCTTGTAACATAGTATTTCTTTATTAATATTTTTTACTATATATATATATTTTTTTTTAATTTATGTATAAATGCACTCTTTTCCAATAAAAATAAGCAGCGCTATAGCTCTAAAAGCTGTTAAATATAGAGAGAACATCGCAAAGCTGCAAACACTGCCCGTCCCTTCAGGCCTCGCTTTAAGTCAACCACCCCAAAATGATCATTATGAACAGATCGTAATGAACATCAACTATTTTAAGGCTGTTGTAGCTCACAGCTGTCAAGCTAGTTTCTTGTGGAAATGGAAAACAAGTAAGCCGGCAGGTCAGGCATCAAATCGTTTATTTCAAGCCAAATATATTACAGTCAGATAACAGACACTTGTTTGTCCTTTTTATGTCAGATATTTCCACATATGTTGTTGCATACTGTTTCTTTGAACTCTTTTAAACAAATGTATGTTTCTCATGACCACACAAATACACACTCACATAAACATATAAAACACACACACAAGCAATACATTGTACTTGTGAATTTATCTTGTGGTCTTTAAATGTCAAATCTAAATCTTGAAGGTAACTATTGTATCTGTGTTTAATAAAATGTAGTAGCCTAGATTACAATATAAGAAAATACAAATACAGTGTTCTTTGTGCAATGTTATGAAGTAAAAATACAGCTGGAAAAAAAGAAAATACTCATGCAAAGTTCT
This sequence comes from Notothenia coriiceps, assembly GCF_000735185.1. Taxonomy (NCBI): domain Eukaryota; kingdom Metazoa; phylum Chordata; class Actinopteri; order Perciformes; family Nototheniidae; genus Notothenia; species Notothenia coriiceps. Next base: position 4,801,021 of record NW_011357369.1, on the reverse strand, counting down.
GTAGAATAAGTAAATATACATAAATTGTATAGTACACCACTTGAGTAAATAGTAGTTTTTTTCTCCCCCAAATTGTTCTGTTTATAAGGCTGATGCTTCCATCCCCTAATCATTTTAAGTTTGGAAATGACTGTTTCCTTCACACTCTCCCCTCCTGTTCCCTCTGTGGGGGGGCTGGAGCTGAAGCACTCAGCTTTACAGATGTTTGGGACTACCAGACTACAATGACCTAATACTTCCTTCTGCTGCTGGACATAAGGAAACTGCAGGTCGATTGTATCACATTCATAATGTAAAGAAATAGCTGATTGCTTAAAGAGCAACTTCCAGGTTAAAGACACTTGTGAATAAATGTGTAGGAAAATGATGTATACACTAGATTTTCCAAAAAAAGATACATAAATATACACTACAGTGACATCTGGCTTCGTTTTTGTAAGACATTTTTACTTCCGCATAAAAAAAGCCTCCCCACGTGACCTCCCGCGTGTGACGTAACAAAGGGGAAACAAGGGGGAAAGCGGCCGGTGTAACGTATTAATAAACATGGATCCCAATGCTAGTTTCGACACAGAAGACACAGAAGAAGTTGAACATGTATATTCGAATGCATATGACGGACCACAACCTTATAATTATGAGCCTGCTAGGCATCCAAGAGACCAGGAGCAGCCAAGGATTAGAAGACATAATGGCCATCGGAGAGAAATTGAGCTGTGGTGTGAGGAGAACCAGTGGAGAACTGGGCAGCTATCTTGGTGAGTGACCGGCGTTAGCTACAGAATGTTAGCTAACGTCACATCACAACATTGTAAAGTTAGCTATCATATATCAGGCTATAACTAAGTAGGCATTTATCAATATAGTAATGTTACTGGCACGACGGTTGA
>NW_011357369.1:4799448-4800086 GCF_000735185.1 Notothenia coriiceps | reverse complement strand
GCTATTTTATCTACCCTCTGGAACAACTAAACTAGTTATACATATATTTATTACTTCACTGTCGGATCACTCATACTGGGATCAGTGATGCTGCATGAGACAGAGAGGGAGAGAGGAGGGGGAGAGACAGAGAGAGAGAGAGACGAGGAGAGAGGGGGGGAGAGGAAAAGAGAGCGCTTCCGCTCATTTCTCCTGTGGTTATTATCCAACATTAATGTAAACTTGAATATTGTACTTCATTAAGAAATGGGGGGGGTAATAATTATGTTGGTTGTCTTGTTTGTGGACGCCGCAGTGAAATGAGCCCCATTAACTGAGCCCCATTAACTGAGTTTTAAACATCACTTTAAATGGAAGATCCCCATAGGCCCCGCCCACTCGATTGGATCGGTGATCGGATCGGCGGCTATCGGTGGCTATCGGTGGCGATCGGCCCCAAAACTGTCGATCGAAGCATCCCTAGTTTTAATCTGCTCTTTGCTCCTGCTCCATCACTTCATGCCACCATCATCACAGCAAGAGGTTAGCGCCGCCCCCCCCCGACCATATTCAGGATATTAATTAATTTAGCATGATACACAAGCTGTTGAGTGTGTGTATCACACACACACACACACACACACACTCAACAGCTTGTG
>NW_011357369.1:4785908-4799408 GCF_000735185.1 Notothenia coriiceps | reverse complement strand
TCGTTTATTTTACCATTGTACATAATTGCTGCAATCGTAGAGAGAGGGAGAGTAGCAGAAGAGGTTATTGGGAGAGGGAGAGAGAGGAGAGAAAAGAGCTAGTCCGTGTAGAGCAGAGACGGGTGGTGCGGCGGTTAGGGCAGTTTGCCGTAGAGTGAGGAGAGAGAGTAGTAGAGAATGCATGAATTGAATGAATGATGATATGAATGAATGAATGAATTATCGAAACCGAAGCTCGCCGCCCCGCGACTTTCCGGTTGTGGGGGTTGAGGGTGAGTGAATCCGCCGGGCAGGTGTGTGTTTATGCGAAGTTTTTTATTCGACCATTCCCGACCGCAAGACTTCTGAAGCCCTAAATAAGGCTCGTGGCGCTGTGTTGCCGCTTAGTGTAACTTCATGGGCGCGGGCCGTTCGTTTCGTGTTTGCGCCCTAAATTACCGCTGTGTTATAGTTATACATATGTGGTATATTGACTACTAGTGGATTATCGGATACTTTCCATAGTAGTAGATACGGATCATTGATCAGTTATTTCCCGCTTGGGGATCGATTGATGCGTACACGTACTTATACCGTTATTGTTTTTCCCGGTCATGAGATTTAGTCGTTGCAAAGGTTCGTTAAATATGTTCGTCGGGTTTTTGTTCATAACCGTTGTCAGTATATATATAGGATTTACGACCACACAAACAGAGAATGAATATAAAATCTTGCCGGTGCTGAATTTGTTTTACTGAGGTCTCCCCGAGACTTATCTCCGCCACCGTCACCACGCTTCACGTAAATATTTCACCCCTCACCTGGTCAGTGCGGAGATCCGCCCCAGGCCCCGTACCCGGAGCGTAGCCGCTTCTAAAAAAAAATTATAACTTCAATGTCTTTCTCGTAGTTAGACCACCCGTAAAGACTCCCCTTTATTTCTCTCGTATAAACAACAGACCGCGTTAGTCGGTCCCGGACCTGACCCTGTTATTTAGTCACGCCGGCCCTTCTTGGGGTCGGGTCGGTGATGGACAAAAGACACCGGGTAAAACCGACCTAATAAACAGTAATAATTCCGTCGCAACGACCGGGTATCACTATCGGGAGGGATCAAAGTTTAGATGTGGGGTTTTTGATTTTGGTATACCTCCTAACCCGAATGAAAATTTTTTTTCCCGTTAGATCATCCTTGGACAGTTCACACTGTGTATACAATTCACCCGCCCAGCACCTTGAGGTTGGAGGATCCCCCTTCGTACGAGGGCCGGCATTCTAAAAAAATTTACGACCTCGATTTCACACCATTATGTGAAAAACAATCAGCGTACCTTTGAGATTGTACGTCGGCTATCGTTACTATAGGCAATTCACGAAACTGTTTTTTAGGTATTTTTTCTTACGTAGCCCTTTGGGCGATTATGACATTTTTTTGTGTTGGTTAGGGCATCGGGCGTGCTTTTGCTAACCTACTGGCGGGACAAGACAGTCCGGAGGTAAGAGCACGTGCGGTGGTTGATCAGGTTATTGGTTATGTTCACATACTTATTTGATTAATAAAATGCAAACCGATCTTTTTCATATGGGTGTTTAGAGTTGTACCCCCTAGATCTAGTCTCTAGTAATTAGGCGCTCAAAGTGCACCAGATTGAAGCATTTTACTTTAAAATGTTAAAACGTAATCCTACGTAGCCTAGATTATCAGATACAATACGGATTACTTTCCATTACTTTAAAATGACTAGCTTCCGTTTACGAGATGGGCAGACTCACAAATCTCCACCTCGTTTGTCAGGAAAGAAGAGACCACCAGAGACGAGAGGAAATTAAACTTGAATTACTTACTGGGTTGTAAAACGGTGTCTGATTGTAAGCCATTGTCCCAAATTGTAAATGTACAGGACTCCAAATTGGCTGTGTTCTGCGGATGCGGACAAAATGGGAGACTTTTACAAGTACAATCTCTTTTACTGCACAGTTAGGTTTCGATTTCCCTTCAGTAGGTAGCGTTTACAGTTTAACTTCACCCCCAGGTCTGAGCCAACCCCTCCCACTGAAAATCTTTGAACAAAAACAAATAAAAAAGTGCATAGACAGTGTTATTTTTAAAGGTTCATGAAAGTCAAAATTCTAATTTGTAACCAGAAGTAATGTATTTCCAATAAATTCCTGTAATGTCAACTACTATGATCATTGCTTCCATGTCCTTTCCCCCTCATATTTTAACATCTTTTTTCGAAGTGTGGGCTTTTTGGTTTTAAAAAGTATTCTTTAGACACAGAAATCTCAATAAAATGAACATAACCGCTATAAGCACTCATTCCTACCTATGTCGATTAAGCTTCTTAACATTTACATGAAATGAAGTGTAGTCAAATGTAATGAAATGTACTTTTTAAATGTTGGCCATGAGGGTTGTGCAATAGGTCGCCATTGTCAGTATGTGCGTCTGTGTATTGTGTTTGTTCAAACGGTGTATGACTGATGATATGTGTATGTCTCTTAATGTCCACTATGTTTGTATATGTACATGTATGCGGAACTGCCCGACGGAGTCCAGAGCACATTTCCTTACGGGGACCATAAAGTATATCGTATCGTATAATAAAGACCCACCTGCCATTCGACTAGACTTCTTGATATACAAAAACATCAAGGAAGTGACTGATAATTTGCAAGTAGTACAAAGTTGAGCCAGAGCTAAATATAAAACAGACAGCGTGTAAACTGCTTTAATGTTGTGTGAAGGTGTCATTATCTGCATGTCAATATCATTTCACATGCCCCTTTTACAGTAGACTGATTGCTACTGTGTCCTACCACCAGGTACTTTCTACTGGCTTTATCAAATATTTTTTCACCAAGCTAGTGTTTTGCATGTTTCTTTACGAGTTTATATTATCTGATTGTTGGCCTAGCGTAGAGACGGTTTGAAAGTTGCTGCAGGACACCACAGGATGTGAGAAAAGGAAGTGAGTCATGTCACTGAACTCTCCTTAGTATGGTCTTCTTTGGATAAACACAGAACCCAGTTTTACAGGTTACAGTTTTATTGCCAGTAAATATGACATAATGGGTCAATCGTTTTGATGATATTGCTAACATTATGATATGTTTGGAGAGTTAATTCACTTTGGGGGATAAGCAATAAAAGGCATTAAATAAATGAAATACAAAGCTATCTGCCAGCAAGGCTTATATAAAACTTAAGGATGTTCTAAATGTGATGTACTGTATAGCTGAATATATTTCACTTATGTAACTTATGTAACATTTTGAATGATGTTATTTGAATTTGCAAGGGAACATTTGACAGTATGGCATAAGGTCAGAGAAGTTAATGAATGACCTCACCGGAGTGATTTTATAGGTTTCGATTGTGTGTGTGTGTGTGTGTGTGTGTGTGTGTGTGTGTGTGTGTGTGTGTGTGTGTGTGTGTGTGTGTGGTCATACCACGGGTGAAAGTCAAGGACTTTTAGTTAGTAAGACTTCATAAATGTCAATTGCCCTGTGTCCTGACAAAGAGTGGATAATAATACACAATGGTAACCACGAGTCTGACCCTGCAAACCTTATTAATGCTTTGGTGTTCAATACTTCTGCTTTTTGAACACACCTGATACCTAAATGGTCCTCTTACATCCGCTATCGGAATTGTTGTAGAAGGAAGAGGCCTTGCTACTGGGGCCTTAATGATATCACGGTTAAAAAACATTTCCCTTTCGACTCCTCTCAGCTGGATTTTAGCCGCTGCAAGGAACCATGTTTACCAAGTTGGATAAATAAAACGCCTTTAACTTGGTCTGAATCCCGTATGGCGATGAGTTAAAGACAACATTCAACACTTCAGGACAATATTGAAATTTGGTGAAGCTTCCGGCTTCCTTTTTTTTTTTTAAAGCTCTTGTTTTAAATCTTGAATTTATCAGTTTTTCTCTTAGTTTTATTTGTTATATTTCAAGGCTTTATTGTCATGTCCCAGGCTTCTCCAACAATGCAACATGAATATATATAGGACAAAAAACTAATTAAACCAATCAGAAATAGTTAATTAAATAACAATACATGTTTTTATGTGGGTTATACTCTTAAGTTCTATCGCCATTATTTTCTGATACATAGCATTGATTGTAATACAAGAAGAAGCACAAAGAGTACTGGAAAGAGGCTTTAATGTCTTCAATTGTTCAGACCTTAAGCTTACAATGTATCGTCACATCCTGTACAAAAATACTCAGAAAACCAACACCCTCAACACATTCAACCACAACCCTCAAAAGAAGAACACCAATATACAAAGAGTTGACACAGTCTTTACAAATCTAAAATTCTCTATACAGTACCAATTAAAATGCTCTGAAATTGAAACCCTTTTACAAACACAGTAAATTAAATACAACCTCAATCACTGTATATACATATATATGTATAACGTCACGGTTTGATCATTTTCACGATCATAAAGCCCCCATTACATAAAGCAAGTGTATATTGTTATCCTGCCAGAGGAAACAACATGCACGTACGCAAGCATGCACACACACACACACACACACAACTACGACACACACACACACACACACACACACACACACACACACACACACACACACACACACACACACACACACACACACACACACACACACACACACACGATGCATTGCAGAGTGCACTCATGGGAGGAAAATACTAAAACCTGTGGCAAATTACTTTATTGATTCAAGTTTTGTCCGCAGCTAATTGTTTTCCTGTGGAATCAAAGTAAGACTGAACAAATAGCTCTCATGAAATCTCAGTGTGGGAGGTATCACTTGCCATCTGATCCATAAAGTGGTGCAGGAATTAGTCCTAAAACCCTGAAATGAGTTAGCATTTTACCCCTTCCGATTCCCTCGTCTCAAAGTCAATGTTTTTTCTGAACGCTTTTGTGGTTAGAGGCCTGAGATGAGGTCTGTGGGGAACACAAGCTTAAGAGATGTTATCGTTTTGTCCTTCGGAATAAAGTACATCAGGAAAAACTCCACTGGTGAAAGTCCGAAGCTTCTGTGTCATAAAAACTGTGGTTGCTAACAAGTGGCTAAATGATGCTAACTGCTGGGTCAGCCAACAGAAATGACCTCATCTCTGCACCACTCTATAGATGACGCATAATGTATGAAACAGCAAGTCATGTGACAGTTGTATCTGTTTGTTAGAGAATGTTAAAGCTGCCCAACATACAGTCATTTATGAGCATCCAATCATTAAGGCCTGAATCTAAAGTTTCAAGCGTCATGTCAAGTATTTTTGATGTTCAGCATAAGGTAATGTTTCAATATAGTTTAATATTTTCGGGGAGTACCCATTTCCAAGGAAAGTTACTATCTACTGTAGTGGTACCTCACTAAATGCTAATATCATGCGCACAATGACAATGCTAAGATGCTAGTGTCTAGCCAGAATGTTGCATGTTTACCATCTTAGTTTGGTTAGCTGATGCTGATGGGGCTGCCATTAAATCTGCAGATATTTGGTCATAAAGTATTGGGGAAACTGGATGATGGTGCTACATAAATAGTCAGCTAATGAAGAAAGTTTTATTAATTCATCATCTGGGGACCATGAATATCTGAGAAAGTGTCATTGCATCTCAGAGTGGTTAAGACATTAAAGTATGGTCGCTATTACTGGACTCCGATTTCTGGAGAATGTATTCTGGTCACTGTGGATTCCCCAATGCCAGTTTCCAAAGGAAGTCGTTTTAGTGCAGTCTCAGAGAGGGATCCAATTTGTCTAAAACCTTAATAATAAACGTAACTTAACGGAAAGATATTTACCTTATAGGTAAATGGGGGAAAAAAGGTGAACCAACCCTTTTTATCTTTTCTTCTCAAACAATTAGAACTCGATGCAATGAAGTGAACTGTTCTAATGTGTACGGTAATCTGAGTGTATGTAAGTCACTTTAAAACATAAAAAAGCTAAATGAAGTGAATTGTATTGCATAAAGCAGCTTGTGGTTGAACCGTGGGAGGCACCAGCTGGTACATAGGTTAACAAAGGAAACACTGAGAATGTAGCAGCTAATGTGACGTGAAAGTGATCTTCATGATATGACAAGATATCCACGAACGATGTGTGCGACAATTATTTTGTACATTTGAAGTTGAATAAGCCTACAAAGAGTACAGAAGGGGATCTTACAGATGTTCCCTCCCTCTGTCAAATGACCCTCCCCCTGCTAACAGACTGCCATCATGGCCTGCATATTGAGATTGAATCACATGTACGCAAAGTCATGATAACAATCATCACAGATATTAGTCGCACATTAACAGCAGGACGTGATGGAAACTGTTCTTTTAAATAATATTGATAACATTTGCTCAAGCCAATATAATGTTTTGGTAAGCCTCAGCTGCTGAATTTGTTCATGTATGTTCGGTGTGCGTGCAGACCCTGAGGGCACTGATCTCTCAGGCAGTGATGATGATCCCAAGGCCTTCAGTAGAAGAAGAAGGCAGAGATAAGAAGAAGTGGAAACAAAGGGAAACATAGAGGATGGTGAAAAGCGTGCGGGAGTGGAGATCAGACCCAACAGGAACAGAGGAGGGGGATCGGTCAGCACCCAGAGGAGAAGAAAGCACAAAGAGAGGGTAAAGGAGAGGAGAAAAATCAGGAAAACAATAGAGGACAGAACTGCTGACTGTGAGAAATATTATCAGTGGCAAAAGCAGATGAAGGAAGCATAGAGGTCATTGCAGGTCACCCTTGAAAAAGAGATCTTTTGATCTCAAGGGGCTTTCACCTGGTTAAATAAAGGCTACAAACAATAGAGGGATCAAAAAATCCCACCAGGCATAGCAAAAATACTATTTCCTAAAAATACAATATACCGGCACTTGGTTCCTTCCAAATCTGGCCTGCGGTCCCATTAAGAGTGTCTTCCCCTCTATCTTCCTCTTGCAAATCTATCCCTCTAATAAAGGCTAAACCGGCCCAAAAATAATCTGTATAAAAAAAAAAATGAGAAAAGGTCATTTATATGACTTAATACTCAGCAGGGCAGCTTCATAATATTCATATTTCTTTACAAAATCTTTTGAGCTCCATCTTTTTACTGCTTACAAAATGTAGACGACAACAATCAAACGATGAAGACTCCCTTTTTTTGGATGTTTTTGTGTTGTAGGTCGGTCCACCCTGGAATTGTTCTCTGATACCTACTCAGGGGTCTTCCAAAAGTGTCCGGGGTGAGACAGCCTGCGGTTGAGTTTGGGCAGCTTCTCCAGCATGTCTGCCAGCTGGGTGAAGGAGGGCCTGCCGTCCACCTCGGGGGACCAGCAGGCGCTCAGGATCTCCTGTTGGGAGAGGAGGGGGGTTCATACATGTGTTAATACCCTCACTGTGCAGAAACACAGATATAAGTGTATTCCCTACAAGCCAGCTATATTTAAAATGTAGGAAAGATAAATCTAGATTTAAAAAAATGGTGCATAACTTGTTTGTTTATGTTTATGGCTTACACATTTGTATAAAAGACTCTCTCTGCTTTGTGCTGTGTACTATTACGATGTGTGATAATAATTATGGAGGGGGGCAAAAAGATAAAAACCTCACTTCTGTATGTAGCACACAATATTTTTGGCTTATTGAAAGCTATTGGTAAAGAAAAAGCTTTATGGTTTATTTTAAGTCACTTTGGATTAAAGTGTCAGCTAAATGAAATGCAATGATGTAAAGTAAAACATACCAGATCATCATTCAGTAACTTGACGAACAATCTAACCAGACTCACCGTGACCTCCTTGCCCAGGTTGGCCACTGCCAGCACCCCCCTGATGCCCTCCCCGCTGCCCACCAACCAGATCTTGGCCTCCACAGGCTGGCTGCTCATTGGCCAGTCGCCCGCCTGCAGCTCATACCAGATTGTGCTGAAAACACGAAAAGGACATAAGAAAAACGATGGTGCGAGTGGAACCACCTCTAGACTCTAAGCAAATATGCCAAGAGGTGCATAAAACTCCAGGAAAAAACATTACAAAAAGTATACAAAAAGGGCTAACAGTTGAAGAAAAATGTCAGACTGAAGTAGGGCTGTGCAATTAATCGTATTTTAATCTCGATTACGATTGAACCTCGTCAAACTGGAGCCTCTTAGCTACTTCCGGTTTCCAGACAGGGGTTACCAAAATAAGAGTACAGGTTGTGAGTTAGTTATCATATTTATATATGTTTAGTAGGTTTTGGAAGTGCGCTCCAAAATATTTGTTTATCTTCTTTATTGTTATTTATTATTTTGATATTATTTATTTAAATGTAGATATAAATGTATAATTTTATTTTTGTATTGGTTTTTCAGTTGAATTATACTTAAAGTTCAGGGTATTCAACTGTTAAAAACATACTGTTCAAATTATTATTTTAATTTGTTTTAAAGTTCAATAAATTGATGTTTTCAAAGTCAATGAGTAATCGTATTTAATAATCGTGATATCAATATTGACCAGAAATAATCGTGATTAGGATTTTTGCCATAATCACACAGCCCTAATTGTTTGTGTGAGTAATTGTCTTTTCTATTATCCCATTTGCACTTATCCACTGTATACATATTGCAGCTATCCAGTAACAAAACAGCCAAATGCAACCTAGAAGCATTAGAGATCCTCAAACCACCTCAGGGGGTTACCCTAAATGCTCCCGGAGACATGACTCGGATATGTGATATGTGCGAGGGTAGGCCATGAGGCAAATCCACTCTCATGCATCATATGTAGACCCCACTGTCTGCCAGGGTCATCACTAACACAATCAGAGAGGGCAGAAGCCTTGATATTTAACTCCATAGCTTCTCTCAGATGGTATGAGCTAAATTACTGAATTACAAATGCGTTTTCTGTCTCTGTAGGAGAGAATGCTTCTCTACACCTCACCCTCACATCGCCCATCCTTTGTTCTTATCTCTTCTTCCTCACATGATGGCCACAGGAAGGAATTGGAATGTGCTGCATGTGCATATACAGAGGCATGAATGCTAGAAAATACTTGCTTAGAGGGCCTAGTGTTGCTTATCTTTTTCTCGCTGAACAAGGAAGAGGTGTTCCCCGGCGGATTATTCCTTTTAATTTGCATAACAAATGGTTTTTCTTTTCTTTCTTGAAGCACTGCAGGTCTTTGTCTGTAATCTAAATTGGAGGTGAGGGTTGTCTGAGTGTGGAACATGGAGGGTAGCATTGTCAGACGAGGTGAACAATACAGGAGCACGCCCTTTAAAGAGGCTTAAGTCGAATCAGGTACAGACTGGCATACATTAATGTTATAAATGACGACATATTTTATACTGGCAAGTGTGTGTTCCACCTCTGCTATATTGCAAAGAATGCAATTATTTTCTTTCTTTATAATATTTGTACGGTACATAACATTTTGATCAGATTTTTTTTTTCTTTTTAAGGAGGTCCTATTATTTCCTCTTGGGTTTTCCCTTTTCTTTAGTGTGTCATATAGGTTTTTGAACATGAAATGGTAAGCAAAGGCTAAAATCCAAAAGCTTCTCCCCCCTGCCTGAAACAACTACATTTTAAGATAACGTAAGATATTGACATCACTACTTAACAATTGCACTTCTATTGGAATGCACTCAAACATATAATATGGTAAATGGCGGGACATCTCTAAGCAGTTGACCAATCACAACAGAGCCGGCCAGCTAACCAAAAAGAGCAGACTGGGCTCTGGTTTCATATGGAGGGTGAAAAATGGTGCTGCAGTACAGTTTTTGAACATAAAAGCATGGAGACATGTTTTTAGTAAGTTTCACCTTTTATCTTGAATGCAAGCAAATATGTGATACACAATACACATATTAACAACATGAGTGCTCAATTGTTAACTATCATTTGAACATGGTTTAACATAACAGCATACATGTTTTTCAATAATATAATGACAATGACAATCTGTTGAAATCAGACATGACTTCTGTTACTTAAAATAGACTTCAGTGGCTGCATGCCAAAGAAAGTTGTTTGGTGTGACAGTCAGTGCACGTAGAAGCATGGTAATGATCATGTTTGCATGTTTTCTGCAGAAAGGTAGACTGTGTGTGTGTGTGTGTGTGTGTGTGTGTGTGTGTGTGTGTGTGTGTGTGTGTGTGTGTGTGTGTGTGTGTGTNGTTTTTTTTTGCTAAATCTGTCTAAAAATGTCAAATATCACTTGTTTTGCATCAATCTTGATACAGGGTACTTATTATATGTTGTACTTTGGATTCCTAAAGCTTTAGGAATCCAAAGTACAACATATAATAAGTACCCTGTATCAAGATTGATGCAAAACAAGTGATATTTGACATTTTTAGACAGATTTAGCAAAAAAAAACCTCTTCTGGGGCCATTTGGGTGGATTTTCCATATCTCTGGCCCCCCTTGCTGGTATAACGTTAATCTGGTATAACACATTAATAGGTTCTTAAATATTAAGATCCCCTGAGACACAGTGTTGTGAAAAAAAACCAGGGTCCCCGCCGGTGGGGACCTTGGGGTTTAACAGGTTAAGGACCGAATTATGGGGCTATTATTCTAATAAGGGTAGTTTATTTAGTTCAAAGAAAATTACCCACCGATTTATGTTAGTCAATGGGAAAAAGTTGTTTTGGGCCGGGTGACGGAAGTTGCAGTACCGCCGTTTGGACACAACGGCCGTGGGTGTTTCTCAATGTCGAGGACGCTTGCTTGGTAGCACATGTACCTCCGAGTCACTTGCTTCAGAAGCGAGGCAAGAATCCTTCCTAGCCTCGGAAAACGAAGAATTGTGGAACAGGCTAACAATCGCGCTCCTTTTAAGGCGGTGCCTCGCATCTGACGCACACCTGCCTGTTCCACAATTCTTCGTTTTCCGAGGCTAGGAAGTATTCTTGCCTGGCTTCTGAAGCAGGTGGCTCTGAAGACATGTGCTACCAAGCAAGCGTCCTCGACATTGAGAAACACCCACACTGTCAGATCAGGGTTGTTTATGAGACAGCTGCAGAGGGGAAAGGCCAAAACTCCGAAAATCCTCTGCTAATTATACTCTCAACAACACCAGCTATATCCTTAGGCTATTCTTATTTAATAGCTTTGTATCTATTGTTGCCATACAGTGGCTAAAGAAGTAGCCTTCTCATATCCTGTATTTAAGTAAAAGTAAACTACCAATACAACATTGTAATAGTAAAAGTAACGAAGCAAAAGTTCTAAAGATATAACTTTTCTAAATGCACAGTAGCCAATCATCAGCTAGATGTAGCGTAATTAAATCTAAAGTTAAATTATCTTTTAATATGTTGCATGTTAGCAGTCCTGGAAAGTCACTAAGTACATTTACTTAAGCAACCTACTGTAGCCTATTCAAGTATAATTCCAGGTACTTGAGAGTTCCATGTTATAATACTTAATACTTTACTCCACTTATTCCAACTACACGAAAATATCGTACTCACTCATCCGCATGTATTAGTGTAGTGTCTATGATGTTAAGTAACTAAGTTAATTTACTCAAGTACTGTACTTTCTTCAACTTTGCAGTGGTTGAAGAAGTAGCCTATTAAGTAAAAGTAGACTACTAAATAGGTCTTAACTTAAAGAGCCTGTGACACGAGTTTCTCCCATCATCCAAGTAGAAAAAAAGTAGTAAAGTAGAAGTACCAGAGTGCAGGAATATTCTGTTACAAGTAAGAGTCTGCCTTCAGAATGTTACTCAAGTTAAAGTACAAAGCATCAAAATTAAAGTAGCGACAGTAAAAGTAGTCATTGTGCAGATTGGTCCATTTCAGAATAATATATTTGATATGTTTTATAATGATTGATCATGAAAGTGTTCTCAAAGCTGGTAAAGGTGCAGCTAGTTTGAATGACTTTGTATACTGCAGGGTAGCTTGTGGATTTACTCCAGGTGGAACTAAAGTCTGATTTAACACTTGATTATATTTCACATTCATTCATCCAGATCTGTAAAGTAACTATTAAATACGTGTAATGGAGTAGAAGTACACAATAGCATAAATGGAATGGAAATACTCAAGTAAAGTACAATTACCTCCAAATTGTACTTAAGTAAAAGTACCTGAGTAAATGTACTTCCTACCTCTGAATTTACTGATATAATGTGATCATTTAATTTTCATTATTTTCAAATTCACGGTGTAGATATTTTAATAGCTAGTGATACCTGGATACTAAAACTAATTTATAAAACAATGAAACGAGTTTGTGTGATTCAACCCTTTTAGTTTTTTGTATTTAGCTATACATAACTCTAACCTTATAACAGATAAAGTATGCAATATTCCATCATGATATTGGTTGAAAAAAACACATTTAGATTTTGCATGTTTTGAATAATATTTAAAAACATGTGTCCGTGAGAGCCAACCCCTTTGTATTCATTTAAAAATAACAACAAATCATTCTGAATCAATCAACCAATCAGTGCGTCTTTGTGCAGAAGTTGTATCAAGTTAATGGGTATTTATACTTCTTCCTTTATTCAGCGGTATTTTAGGCTACAACGAGTCAGAATGCATTCTCGGGTTTCATTAAAAACCTTACTTTACTTCTGTCCATTTTTAACTTGCATCAAGACATTCATATGTGTCCTAATACACTTGTGTCACTTTCGCTGTTGATTTATTGTTTTATAGGAAGACACCTGCAAAAACCCAGATAGACTTTATGATGAGGGGGAGAAGAGTATCATCGGGGAACAGCTGGATAAACACAGTCTACAGCACGATAGGGAAACACCACCTGTACCAGTGCTGAGAAGAATTTCTGAGTTCAGGGATATTGAAGTCCACCAGCGAACCCACAGTGGGAAAAGCCTTTCATTCTGTGACCAGTGTGGGAAGAGCTTAGCCGGTCAGGCTATTGAAGGTCCACCAGCGAACCCACACTGGAGGAAAAACCTTACACTGTCACGAATGTGAGAAGAGCTTTACCCACTCAAGCTATTGAAGGTCCATCAGCGAACCCATACTGGAGAAAAACCTTTCAAACCTGTGACAGTGTGAGAAAATTTTAGCAGATCGACAATTTGACTCCCACAGCGAACCCACCACTGGAGAGAAGCCTTTCACCTGGTAACCTCTTGCTGAGAAAGTGTCAGGCTTCAAGAAATTTTGAAGCGCCATAAACTTACACAACACTGGAGACAAACCTTTACCTGTGACCAGTGTGGAGAAGAGCTTTTAGCCAGGGCAGGCAATTTGATGGTCCACCAGAAATCCACACTGGACGAAAACCCTACTCCTGTGACCCGGGTGAGAAGGATCTCAGGACTCATACAGTGTGAAGCTACACAGGGCCTACCAACGACGGAGACGAAACATGTGAGTTTCAGGATACTAGACACTTGAAAGATCAGTCTACCGCACATGGGAGAAAACCTTACTATTGCACTGAGACAGTCAAGGAGAGAGTGAGTGGACTGTTTGACACTGAAACTCTCTGTTAAAAGATGCTGTGTGGATTTTAAAAGTCTGTTAAATTGTTCTCAATAAAT
>NW_011357369.1:4774289-4785863 GCF_000735185.1 Notothenia coriiceps | reverse complement strand
TATGTTAGGCCTAATAGGACGCCTGAACACACGCCAAAGACCTGTCTTGTTCTGCTTCCCATGAGTTCAGCCTTCAGCTCTTAATTCGAGGCTCACAGAAAGTAGACACTTGGATCATAAGGATGTTGAATCTACAGACAAAACGTCTTTAAAGCCCCTTTTCAACAAATACTCCATAGAACCTGCATATGTAGTAGGCGATACTGTTAAATCCTTGCCCGTGAGTTGCAATGATCAAGTTTCCTTCAAACAGTGACAAAAAATCTAAGGCTCCAGAAGGTGAAATACGAGAGTTTCCACACAGTGTCTAAGCCTATAACTGTCTTTAAGATCCTGGTGCTACCTTATAATCAAGCAGCTCTTCAGCAGAGTCGTTAATATTATCTAGGGATTTACTTTGTGCGTGTGATTCAAGTCCTGCTTCGTCCTTTTTCAAACCATTTTTAATATCTATATCATTCTAGATATTCTGAGGGCTTGTGGTGAGGTCTTTAGTTTGCTGCGCCTCCAGGTAGGTTGTTTTTTTAAAGAGGAGCTATTTTCTGGTCCTGTGCAGTCCATGCGCTGTCAGGATGTCTCTGTTCCTATAATATATGTTGTGTGTCTACTCGCTGCATCGCTGTCCAGTTACTGTCGAGTGCTGTTTATAAGGATTAACACAATTATCCCGTATGAGGTTCATCTTCTAAGACGTCGATTAGCGAGAGCAGAGTCAAGTCTGAGCGCTAGGCCCAGTAAAGTATGCGCGGCGCAATGGCTACCTTAAGTTTGCGTACGAGTATATTTTCGCCTACTCTCACATTTGGGAGCCTGTCTTGATTATTGTATCAAACTAGTCATACTCCAATGATTGCAGGACACGCCGGTCATTTCACAGTGGTTCTGATGTGCCATGAGAGGACAAGGACCGTGAAGATCTCAGTGTTCCGCAAATGCTACTCCCTACACTCCCATCCCGCCAAATGGTAGGCACCTTCTGTAATTCAAACAATTTGCCAACATTCATTGTCGTCTAAATTTGCGGCTTCTACCCAAAACCTCCGGCTACCTGATTTTTGGTCCAAAAAGCGACTACGACTAATCTAACCGACTTGTTAAGTGATGTTATTAGCGGACTTCTTCTGGTGTTTCCGGCCGCCTAGTACCTTGCTCTGCTAGTTAGGCGGCTGCGCGGTCGGCCCTGTCCATAGTCTCGCAAAGGCGCGCAGACTCAGCTTTCCGCCTCACCAGCACTCAGCTGCGCTCGACGTAGATCTAACGACTTGTAATGATGCTTATGTAGGACTTTTCTGGTGTTTGGAGACTTCAAGCTATTGTCTGCAGTTAACGAGTGCCGTGAGCCCCTCACCGGTCCATAGTACTCGCAGCGCGCGCAGACTCCGTTGCCTTCCCACAGCAGCCAGCTGCCAGTCAGAGCAGAGAACATAGCTCTGGTCACTTGATCACCTCGCCACTGTGTGTTGTGCCCTCTCTGTGCACAAGCTAAACATCCACGTACACGTAGGTCATCCATGTCACAGTTCTAAAACTGTATTGCCAAAAAGTACAGAAAAGAGTGGGAATCAAACCCTGAGTTTAAAGGATGCGTTGAAGCCATTTATTGGAGATGACACACGGGCATATCTGCGCCTTTTATGTAAGGGAATATCTCTCTACTAAAAACTACTAAAACTATTTTCTACTTTTCTGATAGAAGCATGCTCTGATCTACTGTTCGTCTGGATTTACAATCTGGTGGGTTTTTCCAAGTTTTGATCCTTGGACGACGGTGGGTGGAACCATGGGGTGTACGTTACTTTTACCGGGCCATTACATGATATGCAAAATTTAGCGATGACGGGTCATTTAGGGGAGACTTTCTGGCGACTTTTTTCGGGACAGGGTCCAATGCTTACTTTCCTTACTGACTATGGGACTTAGCGCAACACTGCCTCCCACGCTGGAATCCAGGTTCTTCATTATTACATCCATCGGTCTTACACATGTGCATTCCTCGAAAATTCTTCTCGGCTCGAAGTATACAGGCCTCGGCTAGATATTCCCAAAGTATGCCTAATGCTGCGACATTTGGGAACACAGTCCTTCGGCGGGCACTCGATGACGCAGCTATGCTTGAAATAAGTAGGCGTCGTTTTGAGATTGAGCGGAGACCGACGCTGCAAGACCTGCCGCAATTGTGGACACGCTGTCTTGCTAGTGCGTTGCGCTTGCTATGATGGTTAGTAATTTTGTCCGGACTTGCTCTGGAGGCTCGAACTACATTGAGGCACGTTGAAAATCTCGCTGGTGGACAAACTAAGACGTCGGCCCAAGTCTTGAGAAGCGAGGTCGGCGAGCAGTTTTATCTCCCACGGGCCTGCAGAAGCCGAACATGCCTGAAGTGGGAAACGCCTCGCGCCGGTATCTCGAGCTGAGCGCTCATTGGTGGTGTTACACGCCGCGTGCTGGTGATGAAACTGTATCCAATTGTCTCGGGCCAAAAGTTTGTGTTGTTGTTTTTTGTGTCAGTTTTACGCGTCCGCACTTCCTCCATTCATATCCCAGTGGGATGCCAGTCTGCCAGATCTGCCATTGCGTGAGGTTAAGTCAGTACATCAGCTGTGTAATCAGGCTCAGTTAATAAGCTGCTCCTCCAGAGAGCCTCCTCGGGTGCTCCGAATCCATTCACATTTTGTTCATCATTGTTCCCACAATGTTCTATCATAATGACAATTTCATATCTATAGTATTTTCATAATATACATACCATCCACTCGCATGGCGTAATTCTTCCACTGGGAGCACAGGGGGACATTGTCCCCCCCCCACTTTTCAAAATCTCAGTTTGTTGCTCCCGCCCACTTTGTTCAAATGTGTTTTTTTTTGTTTTTACACATAGCTTGGTCATCGTCACGGAGGAGCGTCTGTTTGTGTGGGTGTGGGCAGGGAAGCCGCAGTTTGTGGTGAGAGGACAGAGAGGAGAGACAGAGAGAGACCAGAGGGAGAGTTACAGGCGGTTGTTGTATCTGGGTGCTTAGCTCGGAGCTAACGGAGATTAGAAGCGGTTTTTTCACAAATAAGGAGAGGGAGAGCTCTCCTCTCGTGTCCTGACTGAGAGGCTAAAACAAATATTTCCCCATCTATTTAATATAGTGGTTCAAAATAAATAATAAATAATTCCAATGTTCAGTAAAAAAATTTAAAAACACAGTGTGAAAGGCAAGTGATTAGTAAAATAATGCATTAATCTAAAAAGAAAGAATGCCAGACTAGGATAATCGATATAGATGTAGATGGGTAGAGAGGGACGTTGAATCAATGATGCGTTATTGATAATGACAGAGCATATTCCCTAAATGGTTTTTGTGTTAGTATTGAGAATATATACACAGTTCTGTTTCATATGAAGTGTTGAGAGTTTGTTATCCATAAATCTCTTAATTTTGTGAACCAGATAGATGCTTTAACTTTCAATTTTAAAAGAAAAAACGTGCATGCCCCCGGACCCCCCCTATAGGATGTGCAGTCATTCACAAATAAAACAGGTTCATGGATAGATAAGTTTGCACACTCATTATATACCACTACACATTTTTCTGGGATTAGTTAAACACCATAGTCCCCCTAATATATATTTGTAGAAAGGCAGGAAATGGGTATTAATTAGAGAACAATGTTTCATTGCGGAGCCCCCTGTTTTGTGTCCCCCCCACTTCTCAAACCAAAGTTACACCCTTGCTTGCACTGCTTACCGTTGTCATACTTTATATATCTTAGCATATTCATACACAATGTTAATACTGCTCACAGGCTACTGTGTATATCTAGTGTATTCATATCCCTCACTGTTTATTCATGATTCAATTCATTCTATATTTTATTCTGTAGATTGTGTACATTACTTTTCACTTTACTGCTTATTGCACTCCTGGTTAGAAGCTAAACTGCATTTCGTTGTCTCAGTACCTGTGCAATAACAATTAAGTTGAATCTAATCTTGAGCAGGAACAAATGTATTTTCTAGTAGCCTACATATCTGACACGATTAAACACATTTGTGGATTCTTTATAAATGCAAACCAAGTCAAGCCGACTCCGAGCTGTCCGACTTCATGCAAGCTTTTTGATACCTCCCCCGGCTGCAATCGGCTATTCTCGTCTACTTTTGAGGCGAGCCGCAGCTCATCTCAAACAGGCCTAGTGGCTCTTGAGCAGCCTTCCTCGACATTGAGAAACACCCCCAGAGTCTCAGCCGGTCCTCCTGAGGCCCCACCCCTCTCCGCCCCTCTCGGTCTGACAGCATCTGTCGGGCTGCCGAGGATCCAGGAAGGTCTGCGGGCAGAGAGAGGGGACCGCACCGCGCACACCATTATCCGACACATCACCACCGCCTGAAACACCGCTCACATCCTCAGCTCCAGCTCTCCTCTACAGCCAGGTAAAGCACCGACATTGCTGCGATGTAGCCATGACACGTTCCGGTGTGTGGACTATCTGCGGAGCCTCACTTATTTACACTGCGACCCGCATTCCGTTAGTTTACCTGGGGTACACGGACGGTGTGACTGCGCATTAGTTCACAGCCTTAAAGGCGAGATCAACTCTCTCTTTAACATGTCCTTCATATTCTAACGGTTATAGCTGGTTAGTGCTGACCACAGCTCCTCTGTCTGTAGTTGCACTTTTTCAGGAGCTTCCGTTTTAACTTATTTGTTTGTGCCTCATTAATAACTGCCAAGATGTTTTTTTTTTTCCACATCCTTAACGAGACAGGACTTTTTGTTTGCCTGGGGCTGGGTGTGTTTCTAAACATGTCTGTTTTCGGAGATCTGGGATTCAGACACATTTCCTGTCAGGAAGGGACAAGGATAGGAGGGTCTGGTCAGCTCACTCAATGGCTGACTCATCCAGGGGAAAGACAGGAACTCTCCTGAGGACTAATGCTAAACACAGGCTTCACACACTGATCCAAAGCATCTATTTTCTCTGCCCTTTTTTTCTTTTTCCATGACTCCACCCAGTTATTACAACTTTAAAAGTATCATACAGTCATCTGTTTTCCACACTTTCCACTCATAGACACGTATTTGATTTAGCCTACGTTTTAGGAATAGAGTGTTGCAGTAATGACTTGTTTTTGTAAGCTGACCTGGGAGTTAGACAGAAAGCTAGGGAATGTTCCATTGGATGTGGGAACCTTGCGGAAATAAGATCTGTGGCTAACACAAGTTTATGATACTAACACGTTTTGAACAGCACATCTCTACATATTTATGCCACTTTTATAGTCGTTGAAGCGTAAATGCAATAGCCAGAATAAAAAAGCTAACATTAGTTTATAAACAAACTACATCGTGGTCACATGACTTCGCATCATCTCTAAGCTAAAGGCGGCTAATGTTTGACATGATGACGTTTAGTAGTCTCATTTAGATGCTTGTTAGGACACCCTTTCTAGTCCCTGTGAAACCAGTCATTCTCAATAGATTGTTTACTGACATAGTTTATGTCGTAAAACAAAACGTAAAATTATCTTTAGCTTGTGTTCCCCGGCAACTTTTTTTCAGGTATCTAACCCATTAACCCGTTCAAAAAACCATTCACTACAAGACGACGGAACCCGTCGTGTTGTGCTAAGATGCTGACTCATTTCCGCATTTATGACTCATTCCTGCATCTCTATTAAGTCTTTGGAATTTGTATCTGACCCCTAAAGGAGGACTTCACCTATTTTATATGGATAATGTCACTAGGGATGTATCTGTGTGGGTTTTAAAGCCTGCATTACAAAGTTTTGATGTGGAGTTGGAGGCATAGAGGATCTAATGAAATGTTGAGTTTTTGGAGTGTAACTACAAGTTGGAATATCTTTACCTCTGCTGATCCAATTTTAACCAATCTTTTTATAATCTGTGTCCTGAGAGAACCTCATTGTTATAAAGGTGCAATGTTAAATTGTTGGAGCACTCCTTTAAAAATAATGGTGGAATTTCTTTGTGGCGCATACACTTTTATCATGATCACTATCACTAGCCTGCATCTCTGGATAATCCTGAAAAAGAAACAGCTGGCGGAAGGAGTTTTCAGATCCTTTTCAGATGCTTTTCGTACAATAGGTAAAAGTTGTACCACAAGATAAAATAATTGCATACAAGTGAAAGTCCTGCTCTGAAAAATCCTCCGAAATATACTTCAAGATTGCTAGAATACTCAATATGATGCTGTCGGATTGTTGTTACTGAAGCATTAACCCATAAACTGCATGTCAATGTTCTAGCTGGTTCAGGTGGAGCTCTTTTTTACTAATTTCTCTCTACCAGAATTATAATCCAGAGGTTCTCTGTCCCTGACCTGCAGACTGGTACTGACCTAGAATCAGACCATTTGCTTGAATGCCAAAAGGAAATCTGTGATTCCTGCAAAAAAAGAGCTGAGCGTTATTAATTTAACTCTGTAGATTATGATTGGCTTTTATAAAGTTCACATCTCATTCTTTGCTGCAGTTTACCCTTATTAATCGGTCACTCCCCTAACATAAATATACAGATTTTGAAATAATGTAGGTCATTAGTCTCTACGATAGTCAGTCCGTCATCACAACCTTTCATTATTCAGTGTGACTAGGAGGTCAGGAAATTGTAAAAAGAAAAATAGTCCACACTAAAAAAGGTTGGGAACCCCTGATATTATTATTCTGTATATTGAAAAAAATGTGTTCAAGTAACTCGCAACTAAAGCTGCCAAAAACATTTAATGGATCTAAAATCACATTTTTGCAATGTTGTGGAGCACGAGGTTCATAAAAAGTAAAAATACTCAAATGAAAGTGCCTCAACATTGATCTTAAGTAAAATACTACTAATTGCACTTGTTTAGACTTTACAAACTGGGTTAACATAGATTCAGATTCACAGGGACCAAAAGTAGTTCCATTGAAATCTGTTCACAGCGAGCTCTGTGTATAACACAAGCAACAAGATATCATTGTGACTGAATGTCAGTGTTGCTGTTGGATGTTTGTTTTATTGAATACACATTTTTCAATGTTCAAAAAACTAAATTCCATTATGATAGATATCTCAAACATTGGCTCATAACATCAGCACAGCGACATACTATAAGTGAGATAAATGGTTCTTGTATTATGCCTGAACTCACCCATAACTATCAGCAGACAGTTCAGTGTAAACAACATCCACTCTCCAGCCTTCCTGTTGTTCATGATGGTGAGATGGAAGAATCAATCAAATATTTTGTGTGAAAAACTTTATTGAAGTATCAATTATATAAACTCTCTAAAAGCCCCAATGCTTTCAGCAACACAGGGTTTCCCACACATAGACTTTACTTTGGCGGTCCGCCCAGGTTTATTAACGGCTGCCCAAGTATATTTCGCGACCCATTTAATTTTTTTTGTTTTGTTCTTATTATTTCATTTTTATTTTTTATTCGTCCGCGACCACAACACCATCTGTGATCGATTAACTTGTGGACAATGATCCCTCGATCTACGCCTCCTGTACCCAGTCCCGGACTGGCCATCGGGAGGACCGGGGGGTTTCCCGATGGCCTGGCCTGTTAAGTGGCCTGCCTCACACAGGGTGACTGGCTGTCTATGATGTGACCTGCCGACATGGCCACTGTCATACAGATCATAAATCAAAGCCCTTGATTGGTCTCTGTGCATCATTCAAGCTCGGGATAACCTCAGCTCAGGTGNGCATCAAAGGACACATAGATTGATAGATATGCAGTTATTAATAACATCTAAAAATGTTTTTGATAACATCTAAAAATGTTTTTGAAAATTAAACTTTAAAAAAATTTAAAGTTTAATTTTCAAAAACATTTTTAGATGTTATCAAAAACATTTTTAGATGTTATTAATAACTGCATATCTATCAATCTATGTGTCCTTTGATGCCAATCTTTTAATATTTTTTGTTTTTGAATAACAGAATCGAGCTGCCGCTATTGAGAGTGAAACTGAGTATCTGCTCAGCTTTTGGAGCAAGTGAATATTTCGCTCTGCAGCTGGATGAAAGCACGGATGTAGCAAATATCGCAGAATTGCTTGCATACATCAGATTTATATCAGAAGACAACTTTGTTGAGGAAATATTATTTTGCAAAGCACTGGAAGAGACATTTTCCAAGTTTTAGATGAGTACATCATCTCAAACGGACTTGACTGGTCTCGTTGTGTGGGTGTGTGTTCAGATGGGGCAGTGGGGCTATGACTGGCAAAAAAGTGGAGTGACAGCTTTGATCAGGCGGAAGGCCCCAAATGTAGTGGCAACGCACTGCATGCTCCATCGCGATTAACTTGTACACATCATTTAAAAAGAACAATTGCAACAGGGGGGTCCCCGCCAGAGGATAATGCTACAGTATATGGGGGTCCTTGGCATGGCAAAGTTTGGGAACCCCTGCCTTAGCAGACCATGTACATGCACACAAACCTTTTTAACACACTACAGGACAGGGGAAACCCCCCAAAACTCACAATTCCATTGAGCATTTCCCTGACTTCTCACACTGTCCTTTCTGTCTCCACAGTGAACAAACACAAGCCGTGGATTGAGACATCGTACCACGGGGTGATCACTGAGAACACTGCCGTGGTTCTGCTGGATCCTCCGCTGGTCGCCCTGGACAAAGACGCTCCCGTCCCCTACGCAGGTACGGCACATTTCAAAATGACTGTCAACTGGAGAATGATCATGGCTCAGGGGGGGAGGCGGGCTCGCTCCGACCGAATAGAGGCAGTGAACGATGACGCAGGTGCTAATCCGCACAGGGAAGCATAGCTGCAGGGTGCACTTACACTAAGGACATAAGGCTTTAAGGGGTTTACATTGGCTTCATGTACTGTAACTGCTGCATCTCAGATTCTTTCTCTTATACCGTTAACCCTGCTCTTCGCTGCAACCATTTAATCCAATCAATCCCAGTGAGTGTGCATCACCTACAGGACTCATATTTATTTAAAGTGGCCTAAATAAGTCCCTCAGTGGGTGAGGACACTGCGAAAATAAGAGTTAAACGGGATTAGATTTTTCCCACTTTGTGACCATTCCAGCTCTTGTAAAGGGTGCCAGCTCTGGAGGGAGGACGTTAGCTGCAGGCTGTTGGCGGGAACACTCGAAATATCTCCCGCCAGGATGCTAATGTGGCCAAGGCCTTAGCATGGGGCTGCTGCGCTGTGGCCCACTCACCAAGGCCCTCGAGCTGGATGGATGGATGAAGTGTTTGTGTGCAAGCGTGCATGTGTGAATGCTTACTCAGTCAATTTGCCATTGTTTGCTACTGTGTGTGCGTGTGTGGCATGGCCTGAGGGGACTCGCTGTAATGGCCACCCTACAGGGAGAAAGAGAGACAATGATGAGACAGTAGGGAGGGTAACTGGCTGACCAGCATATGTCCTCTGGCTCTGCGTAGACTGACAGCGACACACACACACACACACACACACACACACACACACACACACACACACACACACACACACACACACACACACACACACACACACACACGCACACACACATGCACACACAGTGGGTATTCCTGGATTTTCCTAAGTGAGGGTACTGAGAGAGATTTCTCACTAAATGATTAATGAACATTAGCATCACCACTCTGTCTCGCTGTCATGCGGGCATTTCTATCAGTTGTCATTTCTCTCTGGCTTCCTCTCAGCATCACTTCCCACATATTTTTTTATTTGTGTCTCACCTCCCTCCCTGTGCAACATTTTTAAGCTACCCGAACAAACCCACTGACAAACCCACACACACTGCAGCTGCTTCTCTTCACCTCTTAAAGCAGCGTGTCCAGCCGGGCAGACACAGTTCAGACAGTTATCCACTAACTGAACTTCTCCCAACAAATTGCCATGGCGGAGTGACAAGGCAGTGCACGGGTCACGGTCAAGCCTCATTAGTTTGCCCGTCCAGGTTTTAATTACAGTACATTTAACACAGAAAGTCAATGTTTGGCATTTATCGTGTAATGCTACTTGATGCTTTCACTCCACTACATTTTGGAAGCCAGTACTGTATGTTTTCGTCCACTAAATGTATCTGACAGCATTTACAAATTCAGAATACTAGCTACAACAAAATATACGTGTATCATGGGTTAAAATATCCAGAAGCAGTATATAAAGTAATTACAATTATTACTTTTCCAGCTCTTATAGACAAAAATGCATCAATAATCATAATCTAATAATTTATACGCATAGAATTCTGACATTACATTTAACGAGTACTTGAGTCAGTTTAAGTATATTTTGATGCTGACACTTTTGTACTTTTACTTAAGAAAGATTGGAAATGCAAGACTTTAACTTGTAACAAAGTACTTTTACTATTTGGTATTGTTACTTGTACTTAAGTATTTATTTTTCTCCACTTGAATTACATTTTGGTAGCACATATATAAAAACCGAACATGTTAAATTTAGAAAATATATATTTGTTGTTATTCAAAAACATGAATATTCCGTTGGTGCCTGCCCAAAGCATGTCAACATGTTGTTTAAAGGGGCACTATTATGATAATTTTAAGTTTCATATTTGTACCTTTTGCCTCTACCTGGACATGCTTAATGTTCAAAAGGTGCTTACGTAGTGATGTCATTATATTACGGAAGTAAACAAAGGAGTCCAATGGAGGCGTTTCAGGGAGGTGGGGGAGTGTGTGGGATAGAAACTGCCTCTTGTGTGAATGTTGGGATTTTAGCACCGTTTGCATCAAGGATGGGCAACTTGGATGGTGGTGGGGGCCACATAATGTATGTACTGGCCACCAGGGGGCCGCAGATTCACTTGGAACACACACACACACACACACACACAGACACACACACACACACACACACACACACACACACACACACACACACACACACACACACACACACACACACACACACACACACACACACACACACACACACACACACATATTAATGTTGGATGACTCAGTTCTTTGGTCTTTTTTTTTTTAGAGTGAGCGAAGAAGAAACTTTAAATGTTAAAAGGTCACGATTCCACACCGGTGCTCTTACTTTGAGTTAGTCACGCTTAAACATCCGTCACAGACAGTTCACTTTAAAGAAGGATGACTCATTTTCACCACCTCTTCTAATTGTCAGAAACACATACTGCCACTTTCAGCACAGTGTTTAAAGAGGCTCTTTTATGCTTTTGGGGATTTTCCTTTTCCTGTAGTGTGTTATACGGGTTACTGGTCTGCAAAGGCTAAAGTCCCTGAGGGAGTTTCTCCCCCACCCCCTGCCTGAAACGCCTCCATTGGTTTGATTACTTCCAGACCATAGTGACATCACTATGTTGCACTTCTAGTGGCTAGCGCTTACAAATGTGTAAAGCACTTTGAAAGGCCTTGTGTTGAAAGGTGCTATACAAATAAACTTGCTTTGCCTTGCCTTACATGCTGTTTTGGAAAGGAGAACAAAAAGTGCCTTATGCCAAATTTAGATGTAAAAAATGTAAAGTTGTTTAGCAAATATAATCATAGATCAAATCCAAGAGCCACAAAGTCTGTAAAAGTAGGATGTCATTGACA
>NW_011357369.1:4772935-4774249 GCF_000735185.1 Notothenia coriiceps | reverse complement strand
ACATCACTATGTTGCACTTGTAGTGGCTAGCGCTTACAAATGTGTAAAGCACTTTGAAAGGCCTTGTGTTGAACGGTGCTATACAACACATATATGGGGGGCAGTGGTGGCGAAGTCGATAGGGACTTGGCTTGGCAACTGGAAGGTCACCAGTTCAAGTCCAGGCAAGACCAAGTGCTACCGAGGTGTCCCTGAGCAAGGCACCGTTCCCTACACCCGTTCAAAATGGCAGCACACTGCTCCTAACACTAGGATGGGTCAAATGCAGAGAAACAATTTCCCCACGGGGATTAATAAAGTATATCAAAAATAAAAATAAATCAAAAAAAGAAAGGTGCTATACAAATAAACTTGCTTTGCCTTGCCTTACATGCTGTGTTGGAAAGGAGAACAAAAAGTGCCTTATGCCAAATTTAGATGTAAAAAATTTAAAGTTGTTTAGTAAATATAATCATAGATCAAATCCAAGAGCCACAAAGACTGTAAAAGTAGGATGTCATTAACAAATCTTTGTTGTCAAATGCCTTTTTTCTTTAGTTTGGGAAATAATATACACAAATTCAACATATTAAACACATGTTGTACTTCATTGAAAATGGACTCTTAAAGCACACACTAATTTGAGTTTGTTCTCTCTTGAACTTTATTCCATAAAGGCAACATTTCAAAGTGTTTGCCTCTGCCAGGATGACTTTTGGTCTCCCTTCACTTTCTCTGCTCTCGCCATGGTGTAGCTTTGATGGCCATGTCATTTACCAGATTGCAGAGCAGCGCTGGCTTTTTCACTGCCCTCTAAATCCACCCATGGTGTGTGTGTGTGTGTGTGTGTGTGTGTGTGTGTGTGTGTGTGTGTGTGTGTGTGTGTGTGTGTGTGTGTGTGTGTGTGTGTGTGTGTGTGTGTGTGTGTACGTGTCGGCATGGTGCCCAGTCAGGCAACATTTTAGAGCGAGGATGAATAGTAGCGATTCATTTGCTTTAATAAGTCCTAAATCAGCAGCAATGGACTCTCTCTATATAGCTTTTCTCTGAAACACACAGCTTTAAAAGAATGGATCACAGTTAAAGAAAAAAGAGGGGAAAAGTGATAAGAACCGGATAAACAGAGGAGAAGGTTAGTTAGATATATGTAGAAATAATTAGATAATGCAGCTCCTGCTTGTTTAGTCCTTTTTGATTGTGGAAAGGGGCTTCGGGGTGAATGGGACTCACACACACACACACACACACACACACACACACACACACACACACACACACACACACACTCACACACAACAACAACACACACACACACTACACACACACTACGACACA
>NW_011357369.1:4770939-4771599 GCF_000735185.1 Notothenia coriiceps | reverse complement strand
CTAAGGAGGAAAATAGAGAGGGTTGTGTTAAGGGAAATGTTTACATACTGTATGTCCTCAATTATTGTATGCAAGGGTGTAACTTTGGTTTAAGAAGTGGGGGGGACACAAAACAGGGGGTCCTCCGCAATGAAACATTGTCCTCTATTTAATACCATTTTACTGCCTTTCTACAAATATATATTAGGGACTATGGTGTTAACTAATCCAAGAAAAATGTGTAGTGTATATAATGAGTGTGCAAACTTATCTATCCATGAACCTGTTTTATTTGTGATGACCTCACATCCTATAGGGGGGTCCGGGGGCATGCACGGTTTTTCTTTAACATTGAAGTTAAAGCATCAATCTGGTGCACAAATTAAGAGATTTATGGATACAACTCTCAACACTCATATGAAACAGAACTGTATATATTTCAATACTCCAAAAACCATTAGAATATGCTCGCAACCAATAACACATCATTGATCAACTCCTCTCTCCTATCTTTATCTTACCTAGTCTGCATTCTTTCTTTTATTTATGCATATTTTACTAATCACTTCCCTTTCAAACTGTGTTTTTAATTTTTTACTGACATTGGAATTATTTATTATTTATTTTGAACAACTATATTAAATAGATGGAAATATTTGTTTAGCCTCTCAGTCCGACACG
>NW_011357369.1:4764440-4770899 GCF_000735185.1 Notothenia coriiceps | reverse complement strand
AATGTGTACTTGTAAAGCGCCTCGATGACATTGAGGTGTGAAGATGGACGGTGTGGCGCAGTGGGCTGTGCAAGGGGGCGAAACCCACCGCTGCGTCTGTAAAGCCGTTGTGTCCTTGGGCAAGACACTTCACCTGAATTTGCTCCTGTGGGTATTTTCCACAGTACATGACCGTTACATGTATGTCTGATATGTATGTGTAATGTGTATCTGTAAAGCGCTTTGGGTCATGGAAAAAGCGCTATAATAAATATAAGGAATTATTATTATTATTAGAATTCTGATTTTTTTCTCAGAATTCTGACTTTTTTCTAATCCCTAATCCTCTTTCGTAAACATGTGTCAAAACTAATTTGAATTACATGAAATATCCACAGTGTGTGAAATCAGCTTTCAGTGTCTTGTGGCCTAAAAGGTGGTGACAGACTTGAGGCAGACAACTGAAAAAACGTCTAAAAAGCTTCTGCTGTAGACAGGGTGTAACAGTTACCATATGTAAATAAATATATTTTGATAATGTTTGCACCACATATGGAGCAAACTGAGAATTGATCAAGAACATGGTGTCCTCCCTTGGTCAAAATACTCCCTATATTGATTTGTTTTAATCTCTGTAAAGTGTATATGTATATTTTATAATAAATTCATAGTTGTCTTTGTTCTAAGTAGTTTGAGGACTTTGTTTCTCTCCGTCACTACAGCAGCACCCACCCACCCAGAGTTCTCCTTGTCCTTTCTTTCCTCTTACACTTTTTTTGGCTCAATTTGCTCCCCATTTTTTCATCCCCTCCCCCCAGTATTTAATTAAGCTATCAATTCTGCTATTCTGCCGGAATTTAAATGCGTGTTTAGTGAAATTAGCTTGTAATAGCCCTCTTAAATTTTGAATCAAAGTATGTTAATCTGTGTTAATGTTATTACTTTTTTCTATTGGTTTTTCTTTCGCTCTCTCCATCTCATTTTCTTTCACTTCGCCCTGCTCTCCTTCTTCCTGCCTTCATGTAGCCGCCTGTAACTTGTGGCATTTCGAGAAAGAAAACGCAGCACCTTGTTGTTCGGAGGAGCTGTCTGCTGGCATTTCCAAAGACCACTGGCGAAGGAATGATAAGCTTGTGTGTGTGTGTGTGTGTGTGTGTGTGTGTGTGTGTGTGTGTGTGTGTGTGTGTGTGTGTGTGTGTGTGTGTGTGTGTGTGTGTGTGTGTGTGTGTGTAGGCATGGGGGTACACTCTACTTATTTGTAGCAGATATATGTGGCCAGATGTGCAAGTACTGTATGTGTATAATTCAATCCAACTTTATTTATATAGCACATTTAAAAACAACAGAGTTGACCAAAGTGCTGTTATGCAAAGCAGCATAAATACAATTAGACAAAACCGATAAAAAAAATCTATGTAAAAGCACAAGACAATAAAACCATACTTATAACCAGAGACTGAAAAACTCTCATACATGATGTAAAAACATTTTAAAAGACAACAAAATAAAAAAACCCAATTTAGAAAACACCTGATACGTGTTATATGTAGTCTGCAAAAGCACGGGAGAACAAGTAGGTCTTTAAAAGTAAAGACAAAGTGGGGGCAAGTCTGATCGGGGGGGGGGGATAAGTAAATCTGATCATACTTGTATGTATTAATGATGAAGAATTGTGTCTGTCTGTCAGTTTCCCTGTAGACGTGTGAGGTGTGTGACATTTTCCCGCTCTGACGGTGAAGGTCTGATACGTTTGCACTCATCTGTTTCCTGTCAGAAAAACACAAGCAATGGTAACGAGGGCAAAGACCTTCACGCTTTCAGGAAGAGTTAGAACACCTTTATCAGAGCATGGGAACACTTGTGCTTCTCAACATTAGCAGGTCTGTTTGCCTCTATGAAGCTTGTGTTGCATTGCTTTGTTTAATTCATTATTAAACTCACAAACACATTCATTCTTGACCTTGAGGACATAAAGTGCTTATTTATCCAATTGTTTGTATGCACATAGTTTTAATGAATACATTATAACACCTAAGTGGAAGTTAACAATGCATGAATTTCAATTGAATTAAGTCCATTATGTAGGCATACATGAAGCAAGGACTTCACTCAAGCTTCCACTCCACATCTATGAAAGGCTATTATGTTCGTCAAGTTTTTACGTGAATGTTCTATCAATTCCATATTTGCTTTACAATTATCACAAGGTTAGCTATGTTTGAAGTTTGAATGACACCAGATCTGATTATTATTACTGTCCATTGACTCCTTGAGAATTTCAGTACTTTTAACGCGTTCCCAGTCAACGCAGTGGTGGCTTTAGTTCTGGTGTACAAAGAAAGCTAAAGTCATCCATTGCTCTCGCTCTTTTAGTAATTTCCCTATACAGTAGCATCTTGTTTGAGGAACGACATCGTTATAGGGTTTCCAAGCAGAGATCATCAGATGTTCAATGCTTTGTGGTAGGTGTTAATGTAAGTTTGGCTAGATATTCTTGTTAATGATATTGGTCTGTTTTGTTGTGCTTAATCACACCATCGTTTTTATGCAATTTCACATGAACAAAGGTCAGAAAATGGAATCATCCTCTTCCTAATCATAGGAGCCATTATAGTTCATGTGTTTCAAATGGTCCTTTCACAAGTAAGCAAGAGTGAGAGAAATTCCCTTTGATCACGAAATAAGTGGTATTCAGAGAAAACCCCAGATCATCTTTTAAAAACTGAGGTTTGTTTTAACTTTCCAGCTATGATTCTGCTTTCAATGTTTCCTCAGTCGGGGGTAAAAAGTGCAGTGATATCAAAAGAAACATACCTGTGATGGGAGCGCTTTCAATTCCTTAGGCTTCGGGAAAATCTGTTTAATCTATCATAATGGGGGATTTAGCTTATACAAACAAAAGGTCTCTTGTGAGAAATGTATCCACAGTTTTCCTCTATACGGTCTTCCACTGTCAATTTGCCAGAATAATGTTTAGCTACAGTACAAAGTTTGGGATGAAAAAAAGTCCTTTAAACCTCGTTTGAATGAGAGAATAAAGAAAAGGTTTATGTTCAAATTTAGGGATGGGGTCTGCCGACTGGAAACTTTCAATTGACGTTGTAATTTATCATTTTTTGATTTGGCCGATCTGACGCTCACAATCCTCAATTATGCACTGAAACTATTTCCAACAATAATCCGCCTAACCCAGTTTTGAATCTGTTTTTGATTTCAGTAAACTGCAAAGGATTATAAGAATCTTCTGAACAGAATCAACTCACACTTGACTGGCTTGTTAGCTAGAAATCAAATCCCACTGGCGCATCTACAAAAACCCTCTTTCCTCTTCTGAGAGAATCCCAGTCACGCTCAGTGGAGTCTGTGATCGTTAGCTCGCTAGCTAGCTATCTTAGCTTTTTGTTGCTGCACTTTATGCTTCTTAAATCCGAAAAACAATTCAACACCACCCTCCTTTAAACTGCCATAATTGTTACCTACAGAGTTATTGAGTTTACAGATGAGCATATGACATTTGTAGAATACATGTTTCATACCAGATAATCATTTGTCAGACAACGAGTTGCACTACTAGCAAGTCTAGTTGGTAGCACATGTTAACATCTTAGCTATAGGCTAGTGCTGTAAAACGGTATGCCAAATAACATTTTTATTGAGAATGCGCTTACACTGCATATTGTTTGAAGTTAGTGCGTGGCAGAGGATTGTAATCCTCTGATTCACTGGTTAGATTGGAAGAATTGTTTAAACATGCTTGAACAGCACCAGGTGTGTAACAATCCTCTGCAGTTGTACCTGAGCTACATGGATCCGTGAGTGTGTGCATGTTTTCTTTCCTTACATTTGTTAAGTGAACTGGGATACTTGCCAACCCTCCCGATTTTCGCGGGAGACTCCCGATTTCATTGCCCCCTCCCGGTTTCCTCCCGGGGTCATATTTCTCCCGCATGTCTCCCGATTTCTGACAAAATCAGATTTACTCAGGACTGTTTCCACTCGGACTTTAATACAGCTACACCATTGTTTGGTTTCCATGGTAACACGTCTCTTTAGCAGCACGCGCAACTGAAAGTCTGAGAGGGTGAGGAAGATAGTCACAAGAATCGACAACTCTACCCTCTGCTCACTCCTTTCCAGCCCACACATAATGCTCCATCAAGACAGTGCACTTACAACTACAATAAGCATGTTAATGTGAATCTAATACAACTCCGGCGACCCCCCCACCCCCCCGCGGTGGTTTTGAAATGCTCCCGATTTCTGAGGTCTCAAGGTTGGCAAACTGTATGACTGGGATCAAGGCCAGGAGTGAGCTTGAACAGCGTGTGTGTATGCCGACACGTAAACCCCTGTAACTCATAATGGCTTCTCAGGAACAGAGTGTGCTGCAGTAGCCATCGCTGAAGCAAATCCTCTGTGTTTCTCTACCTGAAGGCCATTCATTCTTTTCTTGTTCCTTTTTCTTTTTCTTTTAACAGCTCCACTTTCAATTCGACTTTCTGCTCTGTGGATTCCTTTTTCAATGACTTTTGAATGAGTGTTCCTCACACTTTCACTTTAAGATTTTCAAAGATACATGAAAAATCAACCATCTGAAAAAGATGTCTTGTAAATAATGTATTCTGGCATTAAGAAAGACATCCTTTACTAGACCCTCCAGAAAAACGCGATTCTGCGATCGCAGAATTTACCGCATAATCAGCAAAATGGCGCAGATTTCTAAAAGGCCGCATATTTATCAAAAGGCCGCATAATCCCCGCATTTTTCCACACAAAGTTGAGAAAAAAAAAAAGTTGACTCGTCTTGACGTGACGTCATCAGCTCGCGCATCACAGAATGTAAACAACACTGTATAGAGTGAACGTGTGGAGCTCACACGATAGAGAAAACACCAAAATGAAAATATCTAATCCATCTCATTTACCGACGAACATTTCTACTAAAGACCGGGCAAAAAGTGGGGGGAAACTATTCTGCACCCCGTGCAACTGTGTGTTGGAGCATAAGAGAAAATCGACGGTGACGACCCACTTTGATTCATTCAAACATTTGAAAATGCTTTCTGCTGCTGCGGACAAGAAAGCCAAACAACTCACGTTCACCGAGGCATCAACCTCCAAAACCCTTTCGAGGGCTACAAGAAACGAGGTGAGTAGCCTACAAGATTGAAGCTGGTCAGATAACGAACGAGTAAATGAAAACAGAATGAGGCGGAGAAGTGTGTGTGTGTGTGTGTGCGTAGATTAAAATAGCCCAATTGCTTTTACCAATAATAACATGAATGTGTTTAATTGAATAGTAAAGGTTAACGTTATGCAGTTGTGTGTAGAAGAATAAATAAACAATCCAATATTTAAAAAAGAAATCGGTAGTTGGGGTTCCCGCGGACTATTTAGCATATTTTCGCCAGCGCGTTTCCGCAGGTATGTTTGGGCAACTTCCCGCAGTTTCACCGCATAAAAATCACATAAAACCCCGGCATGTTTAATCACATAACTCAAGGATTTTTAGCCGCGTTTTTCTGGAGGGTCTACTTTACACAGTCCTTACCTCTGTATTCTTGGACTTAAGCTTACAATTATCACGCCCCAACATCTGCATTGGCTGACCCATGGTCACTTTTATGGATGTAGGGAACATTGATGGCGGCTGTCCAGAGGAGGACCCTAGACATAATAATCACCTGGCTTTCATAAAATTCGCTATAGTCTGAAAATATAAACTCTCTAGATTTGAACCTTCTTAACCTTCCTTAAGTGACTTTAATAATGTCTGACAGAACAAAGGACATAGAGACATAGTGTCGCTGAAGCTCATTACGTACTGTATAACCCCCTCAAGGTAAACTTAACACAATCGCTTTTTAGAAGAGTGTCATTATAATGACTTTCTCTGTCAGATGTTCAGGTCTTTCTGGTCAATCAAAGTTACCAAACCGTGGTACGCCCAATGTGCCATCAACCCCTTGCAATTAAAAAAAATCAATATACACTTAACTTCAAATGAACCTTTGATAAGTGTGGGCAACATCACTCGTTCACCACTTGAAAGAGACCACGGTACCAACATTATATTCTTTGCAATTCGAGGGCACATCAGTTTTGATTTTAAATCCTGGCTGTTTTACATTTTTGATGGTGAAATACTTCATCACATTTCTCCTTTCACTCTCCTGTTCTCTTCCCCTCGCCTCTGGAGAACAAGGAGACAACACTTCACAAGACTGTCGCTGCACGCGGTCGAGGCTGAATGGCGACGTACGGTGTCTCTGACAGGTGCCGTGTGCATGCTTGGGGTTTGCACATGTAGATGGTGCTTTCTTAGGCTTGCATGAATGTGCGTGTGTTGTGTGTGTGTGTGTGTGTGTGTGTGTGTGTGTGTGTTGTGTGTGTGTGTGTGTGTGTGTGTGTGTGTGTGTGTGTGTGTGTGTTGTGTGTGTGTGTGTGTGTGTGTGTGATGTGTGTGTGTGTGTGTGTGTG
>NW_011357369.1:4760976-4764427 GCF_000735185.1 Notothenia coriiceps | reverse complement strand
CATTGTAGCCATGCCTCATACTGCTCAAACCCCTCTTTTGCAGCCCTGTTAGAGAAACGCGGATTTTGGGTCCTTAGCTTGAAGAAAAAAAAGGCGGAGCTAATGCCTGATCAGAATTCTACCGGAGATAAAGTTAAATTCTACTGTGATAAAAAGCCATCCTGTTCTAAACCACATCAAGGATTATTTCTGAAACAGTATGGAGCTCAAATGCTTTTTCTCTTGCAGGTTTATCACAAGGTGAGTTCCTTTTTTTATTTCCTGCTTTTTAAACACATGTGCTCTCCAGTACAGGTTAGCTCTGAGTGTTAGCGAGGCTTGCTAATGTAAACAAAGACGTCCAAAACACTTCAGGCATTGTTTCTGATAGCAACTTTCTGTGGGTCCGCTGCCGATTTGATGTCAGATCGGATGGAATCTGTATCCGCTCGTTGTACACCCGTTTTTAAAAGAGAGAGGGTTTTATTTTCTGACGCTGCCTGAGTTCCCCGACACACCGGGGACACATCTATAAACGTATAAAAGACATCACAAAGTGCATTTTGCATGATAGGTCCCCTTTAAATTGTAATGTGATTAAATGTGTGAACCATTCATACCTTCACCATGCGTACAGTGTAGTGGATGTTTACAACTACTTTTCAATTATTTTAGAGACAAAGTTGAATATTAAATACCTATTTTGACCTGTGATTGTTCAATTTTCTAACTTTTCTCAAAAGATGCTAAGATCTTCTATTTTCATATACAATCCCATTGAAATATGATGTACATTTCCGTTTTCAAACTATTCAGAAGGAAGAATAATGAAATGCATCCTCTTAGTTTGTTGTAGTCACTCCATCCTTTGATATTCATGTAATCATTTTTGCTCTTCTGCCTCCTTTAATGTAAGTGAATGAATTAATGAAGGCTTGCTGCTTTTAAGCTCCTAGGCGCACACCTCTGTATTTTCCCTCTGCCCTTACTGTATATCACGCTCGTCTCGCTCCATGCGCTTCACTCCTAACCGGGTGCTTTGGGAGATAACTAACCTTGTATCGTCTGCTTTTATGTCATGGCCAAACTCATTTTTACCTTCACCTTTTTCTCTCCCTTGCTTTAGGTTTATCCCGTCCTCTTTCCCACCATATCATTCTCTTTCTTCTCCTCCCTACCTCTAGGCCTCGTTTCCTCCAGTTCTTTTTAATTTCTCTTCCCATTTTCCCGTTCCCCTTACTTCCTGTTCTTCCCTGCTTAGGCTTCCCTTGTGTTTCAAGAGTGATGCTCGGGTGTGTTTCATCTGACAAAGCTGGGCTTTTGTAGTTGGGGTCTGCTTTCCATATCAAAGGCTGTGATGGCATGATAAAGTTGCTGATAGATTAGGCAAGGGATCTGTCAGAGAAGAGTATGTGTGCTGCATGCATGAGTGCTAACATGCACGAAAGCTGGTTTTAAAAACATGAGCAGCTAGTAGGAATAAGGACCCTTGTTTGCATGCATTTACTACAAATGTGATTCTCCTTTATATGCAGTGTTAAAGGTGGGGTAGGTAATTTTGGAGAAACCAGCTCGAGTGCGCTAGAATTTGAAAATACACAACCGGAAAAAATCTGCCACTTCCTTACAGAGCCCCTCCTCCAACACACACGAACGCGCACATGACCAATGAGGGCACGAGATAAGTTTGTGCACAGATGGAAGGCTGACAGGCAGGTAGGCCATCCAGTTACTTTAGCCGGGCCGGCTCAGATGATTGGTCGTGCTTTTTACAGCGCCACGGCTTCCACAGATGACATTTTTTTATGGATTTATTGTCAAAGCACTTCAGATATTCATTGCTATCGGGATGTTAAGAGCATTCCATGGAATATAACAAAAAGTGTATCTCGAGCCGGTTTCTCAAACGTACCTACCCCACGTTTAAGGGATTTTTCCTTTATATAGACTTTTTGGCATGTAAAAGATCTGCAATGGCTAAAATCTCAAAGTTGAAAACGCCTCCATTGGACTCCTTTCTTTACTTCAGGAACATAGTGACATCACTTTGTAACACTCATGCTTTTATTTATGTCTAGCACTCCAACAAATTGTACATTATATACTATGGGGCGGGACATCTCTTAGTGGTTGACCAATCACAACAAAGCCGGCCAGGTAACCAATCAGAGCAGACTGGGCTCTGGTTTCAGAGGGTGAAAAGAGGTGCTGTAGCACAGGCAGTATGAGAAAAATAAAGAGCTTTTTGGACATTAAAACATGGAGACATGTCAGAGTCGAGGCACACAATACAATTATAAACTCCAAAATGAATGAGCATAATAGGGCTCCTTTAAAAAGCTACTCCAGTGAGCACATGAAGTTGAACGACACAGAAAATGTCCCAAACCAAAGAAGATTAGAGGCTGACCTTTGCTCTAAAAACACTGCATTCTGCTCTCTCCACAATGCAACTTTAGGCTGTTTTTATAACACCCTCCTTGACAAACTTACCTACCCCACCTTTAAAGGGAGCGATTTGAGAGAGACAGGGAGAATGAATGAAAAGCATAAAAGTCTTCCTAAACAAACTTCTTCCAACACTTTGCTCATGTTAATGTCGTCCTTGATTATCTACCTTTACGCACTGTGACAGTGTGTGGTCATTGTCACCTTTTTTTTAATGCTCTAAACGCTGTGGTTAAATTTAAAAGGTGTGACCGTCAACAGTATCTGTTCTCAAATTGATGATGTGGGCAGATACACAACGAGCAACCTGTGTGTGTGTAAAAGGTAAGGTAATGCATACAAAACAAATTTCCCTCGAAAGGACCATGCCACAGCATTATCTGATTATGGGCCCCCAGATGGTAGCTATAAGGAGACATGACAGAAGAACACACAAGTTGAAAAGGAAGGGATGAGAGGAGTGTTACGCCCAGATCTAGGGGAACCATAGGCTACATTTCCCTCTCCCAACTCTTCCCACTCCCAAGAAATGGTAAACGACACAGGAAATCAGCTTTTTGAGATTTAATAATTCAAAAAGAGGTGAGACAACCCCAACATAACAAACAACGTCTTTACAGAGTGTCCTTAAACTTGCCTAACAAAACAAATCAAATACAATACAGGCTTCACACACACACACACACACTCACAGATACAGACGGAGGGAAACATGTGTACACAAAAATGACATAACGACCCAGGGTCGTAACAAGGAGACAGGTAGATTTGATTAATGGATGAAGGGAGGGANCCAATCAGCAGGCTGAAGGTAGCTAATCAGCTAACGGGCACCACTTGCTTGCTAACACACACACACACACACACACACACACACACCCACACACACACACACACACACACACACACACACACACACACACACACACACACACACACACACACACACACACTCACAGATACAGAAGGAGGGAAACATATCTACACAAAAATGACATAACGACCCAGGGTCGTAACAAGGAGA
>NW_011357369.1:4757686-4760906 GCF_000735185.1 Notothenia coriiceps | reverse complement strand
AATGCCGAGCCCTGCCGGTTACCGGCCGGCCCATATCGTCCAATCGGCCCACTTCAGTACCGGCCCATCGGGATTCGTCCTGAACGTCCCGATGGCCAGTCCGCCCCTGAGAGTGAGTATCGGCCGATAATGACCGGCGGGGCTCCCCCTGTTGACAGTTCACTGTCTAGCACTGGCTTCGTAGTGCACTGATCGATTAGGCTAAGCCAGGGGTCGGCAACCCCTGGCACTGCCACTGGTTACGGTGCCGCGTGCCAATGCTGGCACGCGGCACCGTAACCAGTGGCACACTAGGAATAAGTGGAATAAGTGTGCAAAATATTTAAATTGTATTTTCGGATCCTTAAAGAGACCGCCGCCAGAGCGCGTCTCCCCGTTACCTGCAGAAGGAAGCCATGCACGCAACGCATCCCCGCTCTCTTTAACTCCAGGTGACTTTCTGCCGCTTTCCTCCGGGGTGCAGTGCTGATCGTTTCACCACGGAGGAAAGCACTTCACTAATTGCAGTACCCAAAAGGAGCTGTACAAATGCCGCAGTTTTTGCGTGGCTGTGTATTTAGTTGAAAGCCCAGTGGCGATCTGCTCATCTCTCATCGAAATAATATGCTACAAAGGGGCGGACTGGCCATCTGTGTGTTGCACTTTCCTGTCGGCTCCCAGACCGTAGTCGAGGAGGGCAGAAGCAACAAGCTTCAGGTTCAATAACCCACTTTAGCTTAAATGACTGGAGAGAGGCGAGCTCTTCTTGGGAGGCCGTTGCATTTATTTAGCTGTTCTTCTGTTTCACAAAATACATCACAGACCTCTGTTTTTCTGCTTCCTCGTTTCACTTCCAGAAACATACACACGTTCCCTCACTGTCGCTCTACCATCCACAAACACACATGCACAAGCCACACCCCTCTCTCTCTATCTTAAAGGGACAGCGATCTCATCTCACTCTGCATGACCCTAATATCATAACATGTGTGCTCTGGAAANTACGATTATCCTGTCTTCGATTATTAGATTCGATATCACGATTCATACCAATGCGTTGCATCCTCAATTTTCTATATTACTGCACATGGCTTCTTTTTCTGAAAAAGAAGCCATGTGCAGTAATATAGAAAATTGAGGATGCAACGCATTGGTATGAATCGTGATATCGAATCTAATAATCGAAGACAGGATAATCGTAATCGAATCGTGAGTCAGCTGTGGGTCAGTTGGCATCTGACCCACAGGAATGTTTTTTCCGGGCCCCCTGGAGGGTCGCGGGGGACTTAGTGTGCACTGGGCCCTTACGGGGCTGGAGCCCTCCACACTATAGTCCACACACACTCTGCACGGGGTCAGTGTCTGAGTGTGGGGGACATGGGGGCACTTGCGATCTCCCCGTGCTACTTAGGGACTCGGGAGAGGTGGTGCATAGTGAACCCATACAGGGCTGGGGACTTTCTCCGTCTGCCTATAGGCGGACGGGGGGGGAGCCCTCAGCACTGTTTCCGGGCACACTTTTCGGAGGTAAGCGCATCAGAGTGTGCTCTGTCAGCAGCAGCCCGNTTGCGATCTCCCCGTGCTACTTAGGGACTCGGGAGAGGTGGTGCATAGTGAACCCATACAGGGCTGGGGATTTTCTCCGTCTGCCTATAGGCGGGCGGGGGGGAGCCCTCAGCACTGTTTCCGAGCACACTTTTCGCGAGGTAAGCGCGTAAGGGTGTGCTCCGTCAGCCGCAGCCCGGACTTCTCCACGGTTACAACCGAGGGAGAGGTGAGTGAGGCACAGCGTCTGCTAAAGCCGGTCAGGGACAGTGAGGTGGAACGGTGTGTTGGATGACAGTGCGTGAGCCTGTGAGAGATATAACGAGGGGTTATGTATTGTAACCCTTGTTATATAAGCACAGGCGGAGCCCTCTACTCGGGGCTGTCTGTCCTATACCGCTCGCTGAAAAGAGGTGGAGGATGACGGTCAGGAGGTGAGGCCTTCTTTTATACGGTGAGATGCGCGCGCAATCAGGTTGGCCCGCCCCGGGGCCGGCTACGTCTATAGAAGTCTCAGTAGGTGAAAGCTTGCATGATAAGGTAGTACCCATAGAGTCCAGTAGAGGGCTCCGCCTGTGCTTATATAACAAGGGTTACCATACGTAACCCCTCGTTTCAGCTTTAGTGACTAATCTGACCTGCAGTGGAACCACTTTTGGTATGAGTTTGTCAAAGTAAGTATTGACAGCATCAGTGAAGCCTGGGTAAGTGGTTCTGAGTTTCATGCTGCCATCACGGAGGAGCCAGCTGCGAAGACACAGGAAACAAGAAGCTTAGTTATTCCTGAAGCCAAGAGCAGCCAGAACAACAGAGGCAGAGTAAGGCTTAGCATGAATTCATTCAGGAATTTAAGAATTTTAAATTGCTGGACGATGCTTCAATGTCTTCCCTTACAGCAACATGTGATTTATTCAGCTCACTCACCTCAAAAGTAGCAACTTTATTTTTCAGCTAGATTGATTTTGGGCTACGGATATAAAGTTACATGCAAATTAAATACCTTCATTCAACGACATCAACTTTTTGGACCTACTTTGGGGTTGAATCTATATACCCTATTTGTAGTTTATTTAGCGGTAGTAGGTTAGTATTCTTTATAGTTTTAGATTGTCTATTTTGTATTTTTTTACTATGTAGATATAAATGTTTTTATTTGTTTTAAGTATATATTTACTGTTTGTCTATTTTGTATTTATGTGCATGGACTTTTTACATGCTGCTGTAACAAAAACATTCCCAATTTAGGATAAAAAAGTATATAATCTAATTCAATTTATCTAAATCTGCATCCTTGTTTTATACATACAAAGAAAAAAATGTAAGATGCAATCCTGTATACATTTGGGTATTCATTTTAAATTAAATGTAAAGAATACTACCTTGGCAGCCCTCCTAGATCCAGCTCAGAGGAAATGTAGGGCCCTGGACGTAAAATCACCCACAGTCCCAGTTCAGCAGCGAGGTTAATGTAGGCTCTGAAACCAAGTCGGATAAGACAATGAATTAGCCTTTTCTATTTCAAAAACAAGTTTAGACCCAAAGTGAGCTCCATATCGTGTTGTTGGGGAGTATGAAATGTGCTTTATGAAACTGACAGGCTTAAGTGTCCCTGTTCACTCATCACCAAGGAGTTGTTAAGTTCATGTTGTCTGGAATATGCTGCTGTTGTCAGGTGGTGCCTCAAGTCCCCCCCCCC
>NW_011357369.1:4752298-4757669 GCF_000735185.1 Notothenia coriiceps | reverse complement strand
CCCCCTTCCGAGACCTGGGCCTTGGATAATGAGAAGAAGAGGAGAGTATTCCCAGGACACCTTAGAGCAGGTAATGCTGTCAGAGCAGCAGGAGAGCTGGTGCAAGATGTTTTCATTCTTATTAGGGACATATGAACACTGAAAAAACTGAAACGTTGACTTAACTTAATATTATACACATTTAATTAAAATCAATTAAAAAAATCAATGTTTCAGTTTTTTCAGTTTAGGTTGCACATTTGGTTTAATGAAAGCTAGGGCAGCAATCCCATAAGAAATAAAGTGTAGTGATTTATCATGAATTGAATAACACTCCCCCTTACTCTAAATCCAGCTGTGTGTGGAAGGTGAACACCCCTCTCTCTGGCTGGTGCAGACTCCACGGCACATACCTGCAAGGATACATGATGTTGTTTGTTAACATTCAAGCAGCAGAGGTTAAAGTATAAGTACCAGGGTGAAGGAATACTGTTACAAGTAAAAGTCCTGTATTCAAAATGTTACTCAAAAGTAGAAAAGTATTAGCATCAAAATATAAAAAAGTAGTCATTGTGCAGATTGGTCCATTTCAGAATAATATATATTATATGTTATATAATTATTGATCATTAAAGTGTTATCAAGGCTGGTAAAGGTGCAGCTAGTTTGAATGACTTTGTATACTGCAGGGTANCATTCATGCCTTCTGTATATGCACATGCAGCACATTCCAATTCCTTCCTGTGGCCATCATGTGAGGAGAAGAGATAAGAACAAAGGATGGGCGATGTGAGGGTGTGAGTGTATGAGAGCATTCCTTTCCTACCAGAGACAGAAAACGCATTTGTTAATTCCAGTATATTTAGTCATACCATCTGGAGAGAAGCTATGGAGTTAAATATCAAGGCTTTCTGCCTCTCTGATTGTGTTAGTGATGACCCTGGCAGACAGTGGGGTCTCTACATATGATGCAGTTTAGAGTGGGATTGCCTCATGGCCTACCTCGCACATATCACATATCGAATCATGTCCCGGGAGCATTTAGGGTAACCCCTGAAGGTGGTTTGAGGATCTCTAATGCTTCAGGTTGCATTGGCTGTTTTTGTCTGGATA
Source organism: Notothenia coriiceps (assembly GCF_000735185.1). NCBI lineage: Eukaryota > Metazoa > Chordata > Actinopteri > Perciformes > Nototheniidae > Notothenia > Notothenia coriiceps. The sequence goes on along the minus strand of NW_011357369.1, from coordinate 4,756,577 downwards.
GCTGCAATTATGTATACAGTGGGATAAGTGCAAATGGGATAATAGAAAAGACCATACTCACACAAACAATTAGGGCTGTGTTATTATGGCAAAAAATCCTAATCACGATTATTTCTGGTCAATATTGATATCACGATTATTAAATACGATTACTCATTGCTTTGGAAAACATCAATTTATTGAACTTTAAAACAAATTAAAATAATAATTTGAACAGTATGTTTTTAACAGTTGAATACCCTGAACTTTAAGTATAATTCAACTGAAAAACCAATACAAAAATAAAATTATACATTTATATCCACATTTAAATAAATAACATCAAAATAATAAATACCAATAAAGAAGATAAACAAATATTTAGGAGCGCACTTCCACAACCTACAAAACATATATAAATATGATAACTAATGTCACTCATAAGTAACCTGTAATGTTTAATTATACTGCTACACACAGTACTCTTATTTTGGTAACCCCTTATCCGGAAACCGGAAGTAGCTAAGAGGCTCCGGCTTGACGAGTTAGTAAAAGTTGACTGTACGCTAGAGACCGGAGAATAAAAACACGGCAACTAAAGCCTCCCTTGTAACGTGTTTATATGGATTTATTAAACAGACTGCAAGTCACAACACAGCCTGGCCGAGAGGGCTTTTAGGGAGGGCTGCAAGCGCACGCGCGAGCAGGATGTATAACGCAAGACAAATTGAGAGCATCATTGCGAAAGGGAATGCAGCAAAATAATCGTTTTTTTTCGATTACGTTGTTTTCATAATCGTTGCAAGCCAAAATCGAGATTAAAATACGATTGATTGCAGTGCATGACATTAAGGATTTTGTAAATCCCTGTGGGCCATCTAAGCTAATTTACAGATGGCCCTGAGCCCAATAGAGATTTCCCTGAAAAATGCGCGCGGACGAAATGGCACGAAGGGTTTGGGGGGCCTTCCCCTAGAACATTTAGATTTTGCAGGTCTTACTGTAGATGCTGTCTGGTGCATTCTCTAGACTGAATTATAAGATGAACCACTAGGCCTGTCACGATAATTAATTGTGTTGGACGATAAATTTTTCTGGAAATTATTGCGATAAACGATAATATTGTCGGCACCGTTTTAAGACCATTTTAGACATAATGATAATATATAATAATAATTCAAGTACATCCTTTCAAACATAACTTTTTATTGAACATTCAACATTGCAAATGAAATGTAAAATAATGTGTAGATAATGGCTCCCAAAGTGGGTAGGTCTCAGGACGAAACGCTTGCGGCTCCGTGTGTATGCCCTATACGATCATTTCCTTTCGCCAACAACAACAACAACGGCAGATCACAGGGTTGCGTTCGTGCTCCAGACGCTACTGACCATGATACAGATTTTAGTGCAAAATCTACAGCTCCTCTACCACAACCATCAGCAATAATAATGATATTATATAATAATAATAATAATAATAATAATAATAATCGTCATCGGTCTTATTCGCTGCTTTTGGTGTATTTTGTGGCGGAAGTACAGCGCCACTTACAGGCCCGGCATATGTACTACAGCGTCTCCAGCGTTTTCGTGTGGACGGACACGTTTCTTGAGCCGTTTTCGTGTGGACGGAAGACTTTTTGGAAAACGACTAAGGTTCATTCTTGTCTCCGTTTTGTCTCCGTGTGGACGTGGCCTTAGATTCAACATTGTATAAGCTGCTGTGGGAAACAGTGGGAGACTGTGGGAGGGAAATTATAACCTGGACTAAATCTAAGCACAAACATACATCGAGTTCTAGATTAATTGACGTAAATTCCAAGAAATCGCTGGAAATGTTTTCAGTGACAGCAAAGAATTTCACAGTACATGTAGATCTATATAGATAAGGAAGAATCTCGAAGATCTTGCATCAATCTTCCAGTAACCTAAGTGTACATATTTCCTCAATTGAATAATGATTATTCAAGTCAAGGACTAATTATGGTTTATTTGGGTTCATATTTTTGAACTTTTTTCCAATATTTCTATCACCTATGAAAGTAATAATGTTTTCAAAAAAAGGAATAACCGAGAAATTAGAACATGTTCTTTGCCGGGGCGACAGTCTGTATAGAGACTCAGATTGGGAACTATAGGGTCGCTAGGGGCACTGTATAGTATCTGCCCCATTCCTCTTAATACGATGATGGATACAAATGAAGAGACAAATGCTAAAGTTAGCTGCTATTAAAAACCAAACAAGAAAAATACGAGGTCTGAGCATGTGCAGTAGCCAACGTTCAACAGCCCATCCTCAAGTGGATTGACACTGAATAAGAAACTCAGCAAGGAGGAGAGGCCACTTGGATTTTCACCATTTCTTGGTATAAAGTATAGACTGTGTACAAGAAAACCACCTCGTCAAATATTACAAAAACAGCACTACAACAATAAAATGTTCAGCGCCAATATGAAAAACTCAAAGTTAGAGTTTATTCTATTACAGCAGACTGGTGGAGATAAACCACTCCTCCTGGTAACTGATTTCTGCACATGGTGATTAGGGGCTTTACAAGGCAGACACGTGTTCAATTGATCTGAGATCGGACATGCATCAAACCAGCCCACAGTTCTATATGGCTGGATGTGTAGGTGGGTAGAGCAGGGCCAAGTATTTGTGTAGACATGGGTGTTAAAACCAATCGTTTGAGAAGTAGTTTTAGTAGTTTAACTAACCTCAGAGAAGTTTCAAAGGAAAGTCTCAAATAAGATCAAACACTAAGCTAGATCTTAATCTTTCTGAGTAGCATGCCAGTAATATTTTCAAACACAGAATGAGATTTAAATTAAATCAGTTTTTCTGTTCAGATTTCCTTAACTCTATCTGATTCTCGATGTGTCAAATGTGCTGGGGGCTCCAATTCCGCATCTTATCCACTGCCATGGGAGATAATATCATCAAAGACTGGAGTCATACACACACTGACACATCAGACACACAAAGACGGCAAAGATGTTACAGCCTTTAACACAAAATGTAATGCGACACATCCAAGATGGACTGAGGATAGGATCATCCAATCCACTTTGAGTACAGCTGGTCCCAACATATTTGCACTGAGATGGCATAGCTTCGCAGTTTCTAAACGATTTAACAATGTGCCTCTTAGGCCTGTCACGATAATTAATTTTGTTGGACGATACATTTTCCCGGAAATTATTGCGATAAACGATAATATTGTCGGCACCTTTGTAAGACCATTTTAGACCACTGAAATAATGATATAATAATAATTCAAGTACATCCTTTCAAACTGAACTTTTTATTGAACATCCAACATTGCAAATGAAATGTGAAATAATATTCAAATATATGAATCATGTATAATAAATAAAAACAAATTAAATCATACAAAAATTATTAAATCACACACAACCAAAACAATCAATTAAATAGACTCAGGCTGGAAAACAGAGCTCTCTCTCTCTCATATATATAAATATATATCAGCAGACATTGTCTCAGAAGCAAAAAAAAACCTCCTTAAAATAGCAGTCAAGTGTACAGTCCACTGTCCATTAGTGTTGCACGGTGTACCGATACTTGAAAGATACCGCGATACCCTGCCGTTAAAAACAGTACGATTCCTCCGTTTCATTAGTATCGGTACTTTAAGAATGACGGGGAAAAGTACTCCGTTGAGAAAGCGCCGTTTTAATAAGAGCCGTGTGTGTTCAGCGCTCTGCTTCCACTCCCTGCACTTCAGCCGTGCCTGCAGTCCCGCCCCTCTCAACCCCTCTCTCGTGCACGCGGCCACGCGCTAGCTGCCAGAGCATGTGAGAAAACTAAATGAGAAGCATGGCTGCAAGTGGGAGTGCAACTGCCGCTGCGCCTCGGCTTGTTGACAAAAAAGACGCCAGAAGCAAATTTGGAAGTATTTGAGCTATATCTCTGACAGTGAGGGCAAGCCTACGGACACCACGAGGCCTGTCTGTGAGGAATGTTTTAGATCCCTGCAAACCAAGGGAGCCAACACATCAAACTTGGCTAAGCACCCGCCGACCGGCATCCAGAGCTGTTTAAAGAATTTAAAGACAGACAGGTTAGCGAATGTGATAGATACCATAATTACATCATGCTCAAGCCCATCCCCTCAAATCTAAGTCAAACAAGTGTAATTTATTTTGTGACAAACGAACGTTTTTGTAGTTTGACGAGGCAATTAATGGAAATGATAACTGTCTAATATGGCTATCTTTTTAGCTAATTTACCAATGTGGCTAACATCTGCAATATACATTTGTCAATAATTAT
>NW_011357369.1:4744763-4752253 GCF_000735185.1 Notothenia coriiceps | reverse complement strand
TGTTTGCGTTATTGTTTTTCAACCCCTTGGCGAATCACACTGACTCTTCACACGAAGTGCTGGCTGCTCTCAATAAGCAAGCATTTTTGTCTAGTGCTTCCTCAATAGAAGCCTGCCAGGAAAATGTTTCATATCCTTGAGCTTTCAAGAGTGATACCAAAAAGCCATTGTGTTCCACTCGGAGGAAATTGGGGGGTTAGAGTAATGGCAAGCCATAAATACACTTCTCAAGGGCACAAAACATATTTTTAACGATTTTGTGCCATGATTTAGAGAACCATTTTACACTGAAACACACTCACCCACATTAACACAACGACTTGCTCTGTGTGGTTCCATCAGAAGACTCTCATTCGTCAACAAGGACAGGGAAGAGAGCTTCATGAAAACCAATCGTTTCAGAGACTGGAGCATCACGCAATCACACATGTCCATGTACACAGACAGAAACCAACTACATAGCCATATTACATGGCAGCATGCTGATTGCACGTTCCTGGCAGACTGTGTATAAACTCAGGCAGAGATATGATCAAGTGAAAGGTGTCTCTTAATAAATATTAACTAACGCCATCCCGAGCAGCCTCAATCCCCACAAGCACCTCCAATGCCAGTCAGCAGACTCAGCACAGCTATCTCGCGTCACTACAGAACCCTCTCTCCCTGTTGAATAGGATGCTGTGCTTTCACTAGCGAAAGAGTTCAAAGAGCCAGAAAGGCGCGAAGATGTGAGGGGGTGCAATAGGGCGTGAATGTGCTTGCTATACATGTTTCTAACTCAATGTTTTTTTATCTAGTAGGGAGCTGTTCAACCTTCATATGGGTGAAATTAGTAAGTAGTAAGAAATTCAAATCACGCACAACCAGGAATGGGGTTACAGAGTTTAAACATAACTTCACAACCTTCATCCTTCAACCTGTGGTCGATTGTTTAGGGAATACATTGAATGTGTGTATGCAGGAAATTGGAATGAAAGCTTTTGAGTCGGGCAACCAACACACAGAGTCTCCTATTCATATGAATATTACTGAGTGCCATATGGTAATCTAATGATGCATTTTTAAAAGGGGTAGGGATTAAATGACTTTTGATCACACCATTTTCTAAGTAGGCTGCAATTAGTGCAAAACACACGCAACAGACACACACTCACTCCTGTGTGTGTGTGTGTGTGGTGTGTCCTGTGTGTGTGTGTGTGTGTGTGTGTGTGTGTGTGTGTGTGTGTGTGTGTGTGTGTGTGTGTGTGTGTGTGTGTGTGTGTGTGTGTGTGTGTGTGTGTGTGTGCATCAGGAAAGAGGTAAAAAACATTTCCAAAGGCTATATTCTCCTCACTAGTTTCAGAAGCACTAAGCTATATTGTTGAACAAAAAAGTGTGTAATTGCCTCCATGGTTAATCGTATAAAATCAGTATCAAGTTATAACATTTGGATGATTGCTTAAAAGTATGAGAACTGTAACTGATTAACATTAACCTTTATCTTAATACAACACTGTCGAGCAAAGGGCACTGAAAAATGTAAGATACAGTATTTTTCTTTATTTTCGCTATTCGGGACACACACACGCCCACACAAAAACACACACACACAGACACCCACCCACTCCCCTGCAGACTCAGTGAGGTGTGTTAGTAAGGTTTAAAGCTTGTATTGTTCCTGACCAGCCAACCTGTCTAGCACACTCCCCAGTCTCACTGCTCACCCCATTACACTCGGAAAACTACAGGAAAATGGGAAAAAACAAGAAAAGAAGGGGAGGGAAAAAAGTGGACGCCGGAGAGATTGAGGAAAAGAAAAAGGGGTGGGGGGGGCAGATGAACAAAAAAAAGGGCTGAGATCCTTCACATCTGTCGAGGTACAATGTCAGAGTCTGCCTTTGAGTCGGCGGGGTTAAAAGAGGAGGCAGATCTCGCCGTGAACGCTGTTAAATGGTTCAGTGGTTTGACAGTGGCTGATGCTACAGACAGCGCCTCTCCCCTGGGAGCCGGCACAGTCTCCCAGGCATGGCTCTTATCAAAATATACCTACCGCCTGCCTCTACTGCAGAAATAAACAATAACACAGCAGGGAAGGAGGGGGAGATCTAAGGAGTCATAGGATGCTTATGAAAATAGAATCAATTTTCTTTCACCACTGTCATAATTGTCTTGACAATTATGGGCGTAGCATACAGTATAGTCAGTAAAGTGTGAAAGCAGATTATGCATTAATGTTCAAGCTTTGGCTCTTAAGAAGCCATGGGCGTTAGGGTGGTGGATATGTTGGTTCTTTAGCTTTCTTTTTTTGGGGGGGGGGGGGGGGGGGGGGGCTTAAAACATGAACAACACAAAATGTAATCCCAGTTGTAGCCCTCAAAGCGGTGTTGCAGCTGATAGTCAAACACACACACAAATACACACATGCGCACACACACGCCGACACACACATAAAACCAGCACAGGCAAAACTGCTCCATTTTACCATCATTACACAGCACGGGTCCCCCGCTCCCTTTGGAGCCATGTTCTGCCTCCGGTGCTACATTTGACGGTTTGTTGAGCGGCACGTAGGTGTGTAGCCTCCGCCGTGTTACGTGATCAAACAGCCCAACTGACGCATGGCCAATTATCCTGGCTGCCTCCTCTCATCTCACATTTAAGGAGAGGGAAAGTAAAAACCAGAGAGGGAGATGGAGAAAGGGAGGGATACAAAGTCGCAAGGCTGGTGGTGTTTATCGAAGAATGGCAGATGTAAAAGCACTCGTCTCCCCGTTCCGCAGGGAAGCTGACATGTGCACAATTTTTGAAAAAGTAAACAATGGCTCATACACTTTACATTTTTTTGATTGTGAGTCTTTGCCCTCAGCAAGCCGTAAATAGGCCAATATGAAACAAACAAAGAGAATTCGGGGGAATTAAGAATCAAAAGTGTCACTGTCTTTACTCTTGTCTCAGTGAATAACATCACTGCCTGTTCGGGGACAGTGACACATTCTGCATTAGTCACAAACATCAAAATACTTCACAATAGTTATTTCTCTCAAATATCTATCCCCCTGCGTGACAAGGTCAATAGAATGTTGAACCTTGCACTGACTCCTGCACCAACTCTTTCTTGGCTGTTTTGTTGCTCAAAAGTAAGAGGAAGGTTAAGATTAATACATTTCCCTTCTTCACTTTAAGGTCATACAAAAGGATGAAGGGGTTGCTGTTGCTGCTCTGCCCTTGTTGATCTTGTTTATCAACGCAACTCAAACCTTTACCTAAAATGGCGTAGTTCTGAGTGCCTTGCTGTAAGTTCAAGGTGGATAGGTGAATTAATGGTTTGAACACACAAAGACATACCTCGTATTTTGCTTGGAACTCCCTTGGGAGAAGGGCTCATCACAGTCACAGATAAATTGGTAAATAGTGGTAAATAGTGTTTTTTTTTATTTCTTTTTTTAAAAGCCTTGGACCTGAGAACCAGGCTCTTCTCTCAAAAAGTGAAGTAGATTTCGAAGGCGACATAGAAACAGCAGTTATTGACAGACAGATACAGAGGCCTTGGCTCTGGTTGAGATCACGACACACTGCAGTAAAAAAAGTAATAGAAAAATAAAAGGGGAGGGGAGGAACACAACTTTAAATAGTGTAACAATACAAACAGAGAGGAGAGGAAAAAAGGCAGAGCAAACTGCTGTGGGGTACATCAAACCACTAACCACTCAGGACTCGAAGCAGGAGGAAGAGGAATTAAAATATAAAGAGTATTTACACAGAGCCGCTTACCTACAGTTGCCCGCGACCTGGCGGAATATTTCTTTATCTTGCTAGTGAGCGAGGTGTTGTCCCTCAGGGCCGTCTCAGATTCTCTCTCCATCAGCGAGACCAGTGCTCGGGTCACAGTGCCGAGGTAGGCCGCATTAAGGAAACCCAGGATGGTGTGCGGTTCTGCTAGTCTTGAAAGGACATGGATCTCCTCTGTGAGGGCCTGGGTCAGAGCTGGGACCACAGAGCGGAAACCTTCAGCCAGTCTGTCAAAGCCGGCCTCATCGCCTGGGCTAGAGCTCATGGTGGAGTGCAGAAGAGCCAGCACTGATTGGCTTCTCAGGCTCTGCATCAGTAAAACAAAACAAAATATATCACTGTTAAAGCTATTGTATCATATCGGTAAAGCAAATGTGTAAAATGTAGGTTTAAACACAAATGTAATACGTATAGAAAATATCATTATTATTATTTAGAATAATACATAGGCTATCTACAATTTCTTTGAACCTGGTAATATGTGAGGGCCTCAGACTCAGGGTAAAGAAAGAACAGCTGTTGCAGACAGTGGAGCCGCTCAGGGACGGACATATTTCTTGGTCCTTGGTGATCTGGGCTGCGTGCAGACAGCCTTTCCAGCAGGTGGCGGCGCAGCTGGAGCCGCACGTCATCCCAGGCTTCCTGGATCTTAAAGAAATAGTGAATTGAACCAAAAGTGTAAAAACACACTGATAATAAACAGCAACAAATGAGAGAGTATCTTAGTGAAAATATTTTGCAGTGAACAGTTCTGTTAATCAAGTTTACAAAAGATCAAACATTAGCAGGTACGTATGCGTTTATTCAAGTCTATTTATTCTAGTCTACTAAAACACATATTGGATTCAGAGATAGATTTGTGTTTGACTATGTATGTGCTTTAAATTAATCATTCATTCTAACTTTGGAAGATACCTATTTGATTTAACTCTGAATACTTACTATCATCAAAATCCTTCTAAAAAATGTATTACTCTGTGGCCGGTATAAAGAGCAGAAACAATTCCAATAATGTTTTCAATGTTTGTATTGATTGGAGACAGCATACAAATGTGAACCTGTCCTGTAAGTGATCAATTCCCTAATTGAATATCATTCAACTACAAAATTGTATGCCAAATTACCTCCAATGAAGTGTCATCTCTGACTGTATGAACCAAGTGGCTGGAGGCGGCCGGCAGAGAGGAGGATGAGGAGGAAGAAGAAGGGGTACATGGAAAGCAGACACCACACTGGGAAGACAGATTCAGCAGCAGCTGAAGAGTCACTTCCTCTTTCCCCTCCTCTTCAGACCTCAGGTACTGTATCTGAGGGGAACAGAGGGGAAATACGTCGAAACATGAATGCAAATACAAAAGTTATTTTGCAGTGAAATGTAGGGGCGCCTTCTCTTAGATCTAAAGGTCTTGTCAATATTAAAGGTGACCTATCATGCAAAATGCACTTTTGTACGTCTTTTATACATGAATATGTGTCCCCGGTGTTCCAGGGAACTCACCAAGTGTCAGAAAACACAACCCTCTCTATTTTCCTCCATACCCAAATCTCTTAAAAATGGGCTGCAACGGATCTGACTTAGACTGATCCAGATTTGAACACTTCTATGACGTCACAGAAGTGGCGCTGCGGCCATTGGGCCAACTCCACCAATCAGGAGGAGACAGCCACGGACATTGCCATTCGAAAGCGCTGAAGACGCTGTAGTACATATGCCAGGCCTGTAGATGATGCTGTTCTCACAGAATCAGCCCATGCAAAGACAGTGTTAAATTGAGCGAAATGAGGAATGGTTAAAATGCATGATCTGTTTGGTATTTTGAAAAATAAAAAGTATAAATATGCCTTATATAGGTATGGTCCTACAATATATTATTCAAATATAGCATGATAGGTCCACTTTAAGCTAGCAGTTGATCGGCAGGTCTGTTATTAATGACAGAAAGTCTGTACAATTAAGTGGGAAACCGAGGATACCCTGCAATACAAGTTCAGATTGATTGATCATTATGATCGACATGAACACATTGGTTTTCAGTCTTGTAGATTTCTAATTTCTCCTTATTTTCTGTGAAACCTTTAAAAGTAAATAGTGCTATTACTATGATCATCCTCGTCACTTAGTGTCATCATCACCCTGATGTATTACCAAAGCTCTGAAGAAGTCCATGAGGTCTTGATGCCCTGTGGGAACAGGCCTGAAACTGTTGGCTCTGAGGTTGAACCACTGCAGGCACTCTGAAGGGCTCGGCGGACGCTCCCGGGATTCTCCCATTTTGGCCTGGAGCTCCTTTAGCTGCTGTTCAATGCTGAGGGAAATGGAGACACATTGTGTGAGTCTGAAAGCTTGGGACGATGGAACCATTTACCAAGCTGAGAGTTAAAGAGAAAAGCACTCAGAAAAATAAATGTTAACTTAGTACCCCCCACACATTGTGTAATTTTTGCCGCTGATGTTTAATTCTGTCAACAGAAAGGAGTACAATATGCAGAAATATGACATTTTAGGGGTTTTATGTCTAATTTCAGTAACATTTCAAACAGTATGCCTTGTTAAAAATATATCTGCTTTGAAACGTTTGGATTAAAGCTTCTCCATCTGATTTGCTCCTACATGACATGTTTACTAGCACACAGCAAACATGTTCCTGTTAATCCAAACTCTTCCCTTACCCAGGCGTGATTGGATTGTTTGACTGTCAAGATCTGCTAGGACAGTTTCTTTATTTTGAAAGGATGCTCCCCGTTTAAGAGATGAAGTACACCCTAGTCATTCAAGCATAAATGAAGAGACTGCTGCTGCAGCACAAACAAACAAGAACAATACACACAAGCAGCCACATAACAGACATACAGAGCCCATATCATCACGTGTGGCTCTCCCTCACTCTCATTCAGTGTCCGTGAGAAGACAGATACAGAAGCATCAACAGTAATGAACACAGACATCGATATATCAGTGTGTGAGTGTGTGCTAAGCATCTGGTGTGAAGTGGTGTTACAGGCATCGGCAGGCATCTGAGGCACACGCTCCTTGCCTTCTCATGTCTTACTCTTCCCCTTGACACACACACACACACCAACACACACTGCTCTTTTGATTTTAACAGACTGCATCATATATTCCGTTCCCCCTATAATATGACAGATTAGAAATGACATTTTTGGGCTCAACATGTTAAGTCATTTCCATGCAAATCAATGCATATATAGTTGGGTATGTAAGAATCTGTGTGTGTGTGTGTGTGTGTGTGTGTGTGTGTGTGTGTGTGTGTGTGTGTGTGTGTGTGTGTGTGTGTGTGTGTGTGTGTGTGTGTGTGTGTGAGCTTACCAGGCCTACATACCTGCATAATTAAACATGTTATGGTGTTGTGATTGATGCTATTCTGTTCATGTGTGTTTTTTTGCTGGAGCATAAAGTNTGAGGATCACAATGGGAGGAAAGTGGTAAGATGGAGTGAACGCTGATAGAGTCCACACACACACTATCACACACACACCTCCTACTTCATCCTGAAAGTGTAGAGACCCGTAAATTCCCTCTGAAGCCAGAAGCAATGTAGCGCCACTCACATCCACTCTCCACATTCCGAATCCCATGATGGTCTTATTACCATAATCGGCTCCGAAGGGAAACAACAAGAACACACACACACATACACACACACACACACACACACACACACACACACACACACACACACACACACACACACACACTGTCA
>NW_011357369.1:4742765-4744730 GCF_000735185.1 Notothenia coriiceps | reverse complement strand
ACAGCCAACGCCTTCCTCCAGTACAAAGAGGACCGAAACATCGGGGTGAGACACACACACACACACACACACACACACACACACACACACTGTCAGTCAGTCAGCCACAACCTCCATATTTATAAGTCCCAGAAGGTCTTCCAAGAGATTCCTTAACAGCACCAGGACAGTCATCATTACGCACAGCTGGAGCTCATTATATGCGTCCATATTGCTTATCACGTGTAAACCATGATCACAGGAAGAGTTCAATCATCATTATTAAATGATTAACTGAAAATCATGAAATGTTAATATAATATTCAAGATACAACATATTATTGAAACAGGAAAATAGTTTGAACATAGATGGAGAATATAAGACTACATTTATCAATGAGTAACTGTAAGTTTAGAACAAAAAACATTGGAACGCTATGGAGGCTGAAAAAATGTAATGGAAATTTGGCAAACAACCTAAACACAGAATCACGTATATTTACTATAAACCTTTTTTCAACCGCAGCTGTTTGTAGAAAAAATTGATAGGAAATAAGAAAGGATACATTTGGATTTAATCTTTTTGTAATCATCAACACTTTCATTGGTAATTGTAGTTAATTTCATATATTTTGTAATCTAATTGCAGAACTTATTTACTAGCTAGTTACTCATTTACATAAGCAGACTTGAGGCATTTCAACTGGTCAAATAACTGATCAAAACGTATTTTCCGGCCCAACTTCCAGGCATGTTTTTCTCTCTGTTAAAATGTCTTGAATTTGCCTGAGAGTAAACCTGCCAGTCAATTAATCCATTAGCTTGCCTGTAACCACAATGTGTCCAGTTTGTTCTGGCAATATCTGCTAACAGATAACCTTGTTACACCTTCCCCTCATTGACATTACAAACACAAGCTGGATAACAAGGCCTGCAAATGAGGCTAACCTCTTGTAGTGGAGCAGCCAATTAAACCCCCGCAGCCTCTGCTACACCGCCACTGCTTATAATGAAAATGATGACTGTAATAATGCCCCCTGCACCTCCGAGACCAAACAAGACGTGAAACATCGAAGTCAAAAAGACACGAGAAGAGCAGGAGGAGGGTGAAGGGTGTGCAGTTGAAAGGGTTCACTGAGGCTTGGATTAAGAGTGTTTGTTTTTTTCTTTCATGAACTAAATTTAGATGCTCACAGTTGTAAAGAACTTAATAAAGCAAGTTAATGAAGCATGCAACCCTTTGGACTAGGAAAAGGCTTACAAGCTGTGTCACTTATGGCGCATTTCCACTGCAGCGCGTAGCACGGTTTAAGCGTGCAGTGCCAAACCCGGACCGTTTCTTGTTGCGTTTCCACTAGGGATAGTTCCGGCTCACGGGTACTTTTTCACAGTTCTGGCTCTCCAAAATCCAGGTTCTTTCCGGGCCAACAACCGGGCAGAATATGCTAAACTAGTGAGAGAATCGCTGGGAAGGGGTCTACAACTACAAAATGAACATATTTTACCGTGATTTAATTGTAATACACGTTTCAAAATGATGCCGAAGTAACAACATACTGATACCGGTTAGAAAAAAAACATGGATTGTGCTTTGACAAGTCTTCAGACAAGACAGCAGGCGAAAAACCTTTTAAAATGCGTGTTTTCTGAATGGAGATCGGCTAAGCCAGGGGTCTGCAACCTTTTTGACCAAAAGAGCCATTTTGCCCCCTTTTACACCATTTTTTTTTGTCTGGAGCCAGAAAAAACATATTTGATAGCTTGATAGCTTATAAAGTTGTATATATTGTTACATCATAGACAAAAACTAGAGTTTGTTTGCATTTATTATGTATTACATTATAGCAAACTGTTTACCTCTAATAATAAACAAAGAACTCTTATAAGGAGAATTAAAGAAAATACACAGGCCTACTTTAAAATAAATCATCACAGCACTTGGGGAGTCCTCTGCACATTTGAAGAAAATTAATATAATTAAAATGG
>NW_011357369.1:4738099-4742720 GCF_000735185.1 Notothenia coriiceps | reverse complement strand
GTGTCAGTGGTTTAACTGGCATCGATTTCGTAAAACAATAACTAACCAAGCATGTTTTTGGACTAAATATTTATTTTGGAGCTCCGAAGGGAACGGAGAGATTTCCTAAAAATCCGTAAAAAGGGGAAACCGACATGTGACCCGTTTCTAGATTTACTGATGATATGTTTACTCCCACAGGAGTTTGCGGGTTGCAAAATGTAAAACTCAAACTAAAATCTGAAGATTCTGTTGTTTCTTTTAGCCTGGACAGACGGAGAGAAACACTTATTTCACTTTGAAGTTTTACTTTGGAAATAGACCAATAATTGGATGTCAAATTTGTGGACATGTTCGCTATGCCTAACCAATATTTACCTGAAGGTTGTTTCCCCTCCCATTACAGGATTTTATTACACATGAGTTCATGTGTAAAAAGGGGAGTGGTATAATTTATAAAATGTCAACATGGTTGTAAAATTCACAGATTTAAAATTTTCTTTTTAAGGATTGAAAGAAACTTTTGCCCGCCCAACCCAGATTCTCAAACTGAAGCATTTGAAGATAGTTTTAGGATTAACCTGCTCATATCTAGGGATAATATACTGTTTTGGTGAATGTTGGAGATGTTTCTAATATTGATTGAGTTCTATAACGTAACACAGGATGCAGAATCAGTGGCCAAGGGGCTTCTGTGAGAGATGTAATTCCAGAATGGAATACAGAAGAAGTTGACCTGTGATAATGGAAACAATTGTGTGTTTTAATATTTTCAACAGATATTAAAGTACCTGAGGTTTGGAAATGTAGGAAATAGAACATATTACACGTTAGCTTAAAACATAGTAATGTAATTGAGACGTTAATTTAATTTAGAAACAACATCTTGTATTACAGTCGGTAAAAGAAGTAAAAGCCATAGACTTTATTGTTTTTGTCATTATGCGGATATACATTTTCATTTAAATTCATAATAGAAGACATGATGACAGTTATGGTTTGGATTTCTGTATTTTCATTTTTTCAGTGCTTGATAATAGATAGGTAGAAGCAGTATTGCCAGGTTGCACATCGATGGGATTTTCTGCAACGATCCAAGCAGAGAATGACGTACCTTACAGGACAGGACACACTTCAGGAAATCATTCACTCTTTACATCATCATGACTTTAGTTGGTTTTTGAAATCATAATGAAATTGTGCATTACATTAACGTTAGTGTGTTTTTCACCACAAACAGGGAATAGTTAATTGTTTATATTAGATTTGAGGAAAGATTACAAGGATTTATTTTTAGTTCACATGAAGATGGTTTTTTTGTTCCTGAACATGCCAATTAGTAAGATTCAAATATCAGCAGGTTCTGAATTATTATTCCTCTTGTCCCAGAAACCAACAAAGAATGTGGATGGGAGAGAAACTATATCTACTGGAGCCAGCAGAGATTCGAAATTGCACAGAACACATTAAAAAGGATGACACAAACAGTTAGATAAAAACAGACCGATAGAATCGTGCTAACTTGTCTCTCAAATAAAGAGTAATATTTAGCTATTTTTAGGATTGGGGGTTTTTTTTTTAATCCTTCTTATACTTTGTAAAAGAACAAGTTGCCTTTACCACCAGATACAGTATGGAGATGATTTAGATGTGAAAGGAGGCGTTCGACGTTTCTCTATACGTTCTATGTATAATGTGGTTTTGGAGTTGTATGTTTATATGCTAGTTGGTCCAATATGAAAACTTCAAATATGATGAAAATTGATTCTTATGACTTTATGAGATCCATGCAATGTCTTCTCTGGATTGAAGAATCTTATTGATTTCATATATCTTTTTTACTCTAATGGATAGTGGGATTGTTATGAAAGTGATAATGGTGTATTAATACACTATTTTGATTTAACAGTTTTATTTTCTGAAAACCGGAATGTTCTTCCACTATTAGCCTTAACACTTTTATTCTGAAGGTTTGGTCACGTTCCGGTCTAGCATTTAGCATCTGGGCGGAATCATACGATTTCAAACTTGAACCAGTCTGTGAAATGACATCGTTGATGTTGTATCACTGAGCCACACTGTGGATTTAGCCACTTCATTTATTGACGCCCTGCATAATGTTATTAGGGAATGTCTTAAATATACCACAGTACATACTCAGAGTCTGTTGTAATTTATGTTTACATGCAAAAGGTCAGGCATTCCACTAGAATTGGACCCGCCCACCGACTCGTCTGACTCACTAGTCTGAGAAGACCTCCAAGATGATAACAGGACGTAGCATGCTCATGAATGGATCTCTTCGGTCCCCCTGACCTGAACCTGACGGTCGCATGTGGAGAGCTTCCACTTTTTTCAGTCCCTACATTCTCTTGTTGTACAAAGGCCATCCCCACTTTGTCCATAATTAAATGCTGTACCTTTTTATAGCTGTCCGTTGCACTCTTTTCAGTCCTCTCCTCATTTACAACGTTTCTAGATTTGCTACCTGCAGCGGCGCCTAGGATTTTTCATGTTCCAGCTACCGCACATGTTGGTCACCTGGGCTAGTAGTTGTTATGACTTGTCTGCCACGTGCCTTGACCTACTGGCACTTAATGCTCACAGTAGATTTAGACAATGAATACCTTTACTGGGGAACGCTCAGGCACGAGCCTGTTCATATCTTTGTAGCATTGTTTACTTCAAAATTGAAGAGATCACAGCTATTCACGTCTGGTGGTTCCTCAACTGGTCGGACAATCGAGACGTTCTTCTTTATCAAGTAAAATCCAGCCCAAACCATTAGTAATAACACTCCCATCTCTCAGCACAGACACTCGTGCTTAAAATGTCTATGATTTTCTGCCTGCATATTATAAGTGAAGTTACAGTGCATACTATCCCTCATATCCCTCAAAGGGGCGCGCCAGGATGGTTTGCCTGCACTCACCTATAGGCTCAATTCTGTTTGACAGCAGGACAAGTGCGTCTGTTGTTATTGTTAATAAACAAACACATCTAACAGTGCTGGCCAAGCACGAGCTCTTGCTTCTTTTGTAGCTTACAGCGCTATCAAGATCACAGATCACTCGAGCCTTCAACGTCGAAAACTTTGCTCCTCATGTAGTTTTTGACACGCCGGTAAACAAAAAAAATCTGCGTTCGCAGCAGGGTTGCAGACGTGACAGGCAGTGTGACCGATATACACAAAGGTCTGTGCAAATCAATAAATGCGTCCTTGTATGGCCGGAGAAGGGAGAGAAATTTGTGCGTGGTTTTCACAGTTTGTCCCTGCTGCTGCTTTTTCGGTCAAGGAGCCGTCAAACTTGGTGCAGTTCTGCAGACAGGTTGTCAGTGTTTACCCCATAATACTGGGCCATGGGTGATAGGTGTTCCATCTCAGGGAATGACTTATGTGTTGGATTTAAGGCAGACGTGCCCTGTAGAACACCACAAGATTCAGACGAAAACCGTCTTTTCATTTCATTGACGAGTCTATCAATGACAGGGTAGTAGCAGTGCTTTCAGATGTCATCAGAGGAGGTGAGAGGTGGAAGTTTTCCTGTTGGAGCATCAACTACAAACTCCTGTAGGTGGCATGCAGGCTGAGTCTGACGTCGCTCTTGTCTCAACTGGAGGAGGATGCCAGTCTTGGTGGAGAGGGCTTGTGCTTTGTCCAAAATTTCATTCCATGATTTTTCATTTCTCTTTTCGGATAGGGATGTAATTACCGACTCAAAAAGATCCGTAGCAGATGCCAGTTGCAGATCTGGGGACTGGAAATGGTCGGACAAGAATTTGGTGGCCCGAAACATATCCTCAAATAGAGTGAGTTGCACAGCAAATTGAGCATCTATCAGTGCCTTCACTGCTCTAGCTTCTGTCTTCCTGCGAGCGTTTGACTGCGTGATAACCTCATTGAGTGTGGCATAGATTGCTGGCAGTGTTTTCTGAATGGCCCACAGTGCTGAATATTGACAAGCCCATCTAGTGTCTGACAGCTTTTTTAGTTCAACCGGCTTTTCTGTTGGTTCAAGTTCCTTTTGTTTTTTATGGAAAATGTTGTGCACGACAGAGCCAGAAAAGAAATTATACAGCATCTGCACAACTTCAAAAAAATCCCCTGCTGGTCTTACATTCTTGACAAAGTCAACTAAAACTAAATTTAGCCAGTGGGCATGGCAATGTACATAAAGGGCCTGTGGCACCTCCTTCCGAAATGTCTCCTGCACACCGTTATTACACCCCAACATGACAGCTGCACCGTCGTAGCATTGGCCAATGCACATGTTGTGGTCAATGTTACATTTACTGAGCGTCTGTTTGATCGTTGTCAAAAGTGAATCGGCGTCTAGTCCATCAGCTGGGGTGAAGTGAAGGAACTCCTCCTGTATGCCATCGTTATGTATATAGCGCACTGCCAAAGACACCTGCTCCTTTTTACTCACGTCTTTGCTCTCATCCACCATCAGTGCAAACACTCCAGCTTCCTGTACTTCCCCAATGATTTGATCCCTGACCACATTTCTTTTTGCCACAGTTTTGTCAAACTTGCCAATCAGGTCTAAAAGTTCGATGAAGTTTCCCCTGTTTGATGCTTCACTCTCCTTATGCCCTCGTTGTTTGCCACAGTTTTGTCAAACTTGCAAATCAGGTCTAA
>NW_011357369.1:4725778-4738059 GCF_000735185.1 Notothenia coriiceps | reverse complement strand
GCTGCATGCCCCCCGTATTAAACTGTGTTGTGGCCGGCCAGTCCGTATGACTCACGCAGTTGCCGGTGCCTCGCTCGGCCGGCAAGACACTAAAGGTCTTGTGTGTCTCAGGTAGCGCGCCAATGACATAAGTTGGCCCAGCGCCGCCGAGCGTCTGCCTGGCCCACCTTTTCCAGATGGCCGTAACTCCTTTGCTATTCTGTCTTGGACTTTAATACATAAAACATACGCCCATGGGCCATGAGGCGTAAAAGAATAGGCCAAGAGTTAGACTTGGCTAAAAAGCAAAGGGTTGGGTTCAGTATCCCTGACGGCAATTGTAAATCAGTCTACCCCTTGAAGCGGGGCGGGGGCTTTTACGTTGCGTCTAATTTTCAACTCGAACTTTTAGGACGGTCGTAGTAACTTCAGATGCCCAAACCCTTGTAAACAAAGCGTCAATGCATGCTGTCCTACTACCTGTTTCTGTCCCACCTGGCTTGTTGTTTCGACAACAGCGTAACAAGTTGATTTTACCAATGCGCCGATCAATTATGCTAGTTTGAACGGTAGTAAACCTTTCGTAGTCCTGGCTCTTGCACATATAGTGGGCCATGGTTTCTTTTTAACTGACCTTCAACGTTTGGCGTTTGAGGGTTATCGTAATTCGGCAGGTCGGCTGGTGTTGTTCAGTCTCGGCTCGGATTAACTCGATACATGTTCTGTAGTTTCTAAAACCAAACGACAACTCACAACGGCAATACATCGCGTTTCGCGATGACCCGACCATCAACAATGGCAGCAACAGGGATCGCTCAAACCACAAAGGTAAGTCGCTCACTCTCGTCCCAAAACACTCACGATCCAGTCTAGCGCACGAAGCCTACCTTCGTTACCCTATTTCCAGTTAAAAAAAGAATAATTTTTACTTTATAGCCTCCCCCCCTTACTATCCTCCCATACCCTTCTCCCCCAGCCACATCGCACCCACCCCCCACCACACCAAAACCCAAAAAAAACCCAACACCAACCACACAACCCAAAAAAAGATGCTTCTATGTATCCCACCCTCAAGCACTTTGGAGGGTATAGTTTTAGGACCAGTACCAATAAATGGAGCAAGTTTCATGTATGTGACACATTTATTATCAGAGATAGCAAGGGGTGCATATCGTGGCAACCAGGCTGTTCATAAAAAGCACCACCCAAAATAAAAAAAAATTATATTAATCCCAACCTCAAGCACTTGATGTAAAAATAAACAATACATTGTAAAGCACAAGTACAAGCAAAAGTATACAGACAGGACGTCACAATTAAATAAAAACATATATTAAATAAAGAATGAACTGAAAAATAAGTTACGAATGAATGCAAAATCCAGGATTCGACAACCCAACCATCAAAAAGACAAGATAGAATAGCGGACTATACATTCAAATGCGCGTTCCCGTGTCAAGGGGTGCATTTCACGACGGGGGTGTATAATTTGACACAACGCCAGCACCACCCAAAAATGTTTAAGCGGCATCATGTAAGTTGCGCTCACAGGCGACAGAGGTCCACAGAGGTCCACAGTTGCCACGCAGCGAGACTCCCCCCGCCCTCCCGTAGACAGTTCACAAGCTCAGTCACTTCATAACAGCAAAGATGGATCGCGGTAAACGCTCTAAAGTGAGGCTCCACTACATTAAAAAAGAAAAAGACAAGGCACAGTGCAATGCCTGTGGCAAGTTAATAGCTTGCCACAGGCATAGCTCTTTTAAAATAAAGCACAGCTATTGTGCAATACATTTGTATTGCTTGTATATTTTTTATTTGTAAAAATTTCAGTTAAAGCTTAAAAGAATAAAGATATTTTTGGTATCTAAACGTTTCTTTTACAATTTTGGAATCAAAACGGGGAATCGATAAGAACCGGAATCGGAATCGATACATTTCAAACGATACCCATCCCTACCTATGACCAGCTCTCATACTGTAGTATGCCTCTCCTCGCCATGTCCAATGAAATGACTTGGTCGCTCTATGACGCGTTGAACCCAATGTGAGCAAATTACACTGAACGCTGCGACGCAGCACCTGAGATTACTTGCAAAAAGTTGTTCACGTTCTCAATTTTTTACGTTTAAGGTTATATTTGTTCGGTACACTTCGGTACACACGTGTACCGACCCGAAGGGCCCATACCGAATATTTACGGTATGAATACATACCGTTACACCCCTAGTAGCTTAGCCTCTCACAAGGCTGAGGTCTATCCATCTGAATGGAGCTCTTCTTTCATCCAGCAGCTGCTCTGACACCCTCTAACGTGCTTAATAGCCCTGGCCTTTATGAACGCCTAGTATGACATTTAAAAATTGAGCTGCAAGTGTTTCATTTAGTTTGTTTAGTTGCAAAAAACTGTTTGTTTGGGTTGAGAAGATATGAAAGTAAATATAAAGAAGTCCACTAAATTAGCTACAGTTCACACTCTGTAAGTGGCATATTTACAGCCCTTGAAGATAAACACGTTAAAGATTCTGTAAATAATTACAACCCAAGAGTTGCCTTTATGATCATATCAGCCTTATTGCTTCACATAACTGTGAACACCGACATCAGACAGATGTTGCATCACCACACAAGTACATTCCCTCTCAATTAGTCTGAAGTGCTTGTGTGAACATAATCTTAGGGTGATAATTTAAAGATAGGAGAAACAGGGTTGGCGTGTTCTTTATAATGGCTGTGATAATGGCTTGTGCAAAAGAAAAGTAGTTTTTCTCACATTAGAGCCAACAGGTCCAGCAGTGCTATGGTGAAAAAAAGAGAAGGATCTCCTGCCTCATCAAATGAGGAGTCAGAGTATGATTAGAAGTCAAATGAGTTTTCACAGGGGCAGAGTGATCTCAATTACCTGCAATAATGCAACTTACTGGTTACGTTGCAAATGGAAAGGAGACAGATTAAAATTGGCCTTTGGCCATTGCGCGGCAAATTGCCTTTTTTCAAAAAGTAGCCCAAAGCATGGATCACTTTGTCCTATTTGGGTAAATGGGGACAGGAAAAGTACTGTAGGCAAAAGCTGTTTGCGTATGAGAATAATGCAAAATATGTGTGTGACTGGTGCACTTTACTGTATGTTAATGCATTTATTGTTGTTTGTGGATAGCCTGTGGGCATGTTTATTATATTCCGGAAAGGGGAGTATGAAGCTCAAACACATTCTTACACAGGTTATCTGAAGTGTCACAAAAGCACTTGAGTTATGCAGAGTTATGAAGAGATTGATTATATTTCAATATGCGGCAGAGTGCAGTAAGCTTTCTGGCTAACTTGAAAGTATTTATTATTTTTGTAATATAATTGCAGTTTTGATATTAGCAGCTTTTAGTGAAGCTTGCTCCTTTCATCAATAAAGGGGGGCTGCTCTAGCTTAACAACATACTCTCAATTAGGGTAAATTGAACCTTTAAAGTGTTGCTTACTTTGTTTTAATTTGCCCAGTGGTTTCGGAGCAACATACTGTAATCAATTGATTATTATTTCTGTTCATGTTCAGTTGAGGAATTAACCCTAATACTCAATACATTTTTGCTTTCTTTTTAGTCCGAAAAAAGGGGGCCTATCTAGTGGAGCTGATGGGTGTGACAGGGTGTGAGAGAGACACAGGGTGTGACTACCAGGGGACTATGGTGATTGAGAAATGCTAATGCAGAAACTAGGTGAGTGAGGGAGCAGGGAGACTGTGACAAGCTCTGTTTTTAGAAATATACAATATATTCAAATGAAAGCCCAGATCTAAAAGAAACTGGCATATTACCATTAACAAGTCGTCATTGCAACAGCCACAACTGCATTTGTTGAATATGTTTAGACTGCAGAGTTAATAATATATGAAGGCTGGAACATGTGTCAAAAGTCAGAGTATGCTTTGTATAAGAACAGCTTGCATTCAAATGTATCCCAAGCACTTTTGATTAACAGTTAAAGTAAACACAGGCCTGCTAACCGCACTCAATAAATGTCAGTCAGCCCGGCCCTCTCCTTCTGAAGCGGCTTCAGTGTGTGAGCGCTGTTCAGAGCAGCATGCCCACTCAGAAGGGAGTGCATTGATTTTTTCCCTTGGATAACAAGGCTTGACCGACTTGGGTGCTTGCCTGAGTTCGATTGCTTCCTCTCTATGCTGGCCGTCCATACAGATCTCAGAAAATACTCATCACAACTCTAAATGCCTCCATGCAGCTGTGGATGTCTTTGAAGAGAGACAGCTTTGACCGGTGCCATCACTCTTCATACAGGTTGATTAATTAAGCGTCTGATGTTCAATCAGGGCGGCCGAAAAAGGGAGGAGAAATGTTGTTCGACAAATTTCAGCCACCGAAATCAGCAGGCGCTTTGATTGATTAAATGCAGCACTTTTACAACTACTTACACCGCTTTGGAAGCTTTTGACAGTTCCACATTCTGAGAGGCAGTGACAGTGGCAGCTGGGAATACTACATTACCACATCTCAAGAGAGGAATTTCAACGCTGTGTGACATGCAGTCATTCTGTAGCCTCAGGGTCCATTATTTCATCCATTGGATTTTCCACTCTGAAACCAACAGATGTCAAATAAAGACAAGAAAAATGTGTTTCATGACATTTTTTGACATGACAGAGTTCAACATAAGGGAGGTTTCCAAGTTGGGCCAAAATAACCCTGATGTCATCTGGGATATTTCAATTAATTTTTTTATTTTATAATCTAAAGTTTCTAAATGAAGACAAATTGGGGCAGTGGTTCATACAGCCTCAGCTGCTTTGAGTTTCATCATTCACAACCTCATTATGTGTTGTTGCATAGCCAATCAAACGCAACAAATCCAATTTTCCTCACATCATGTGTAAGACTGGGGTTAATGAGGGGTCAAATTTGACTGCTAAGATCATTTTAAAAAATCTCTTTAAAAGACAAAGTGAACAGATTAATATTTGTACGTGTCTTAGGCAGGGCAAGACAGACATGTCCTCTTGGGCCCAGCAGAGCTTTAAAGTCAGATGATGTGAAGTATGCTGTGGAAAATATTAGAAGAGAAGTGTGCTAAAATCTATATGTAGGGTCCATTAGGCATGTTTCTACAACCAGAATATAATGTCAGAAGACTATAAAATACAAGATCTGATGTATGCATTTCATGTTTAAGCTCCTATTATGTTTTATAAGGAATTAGCTGTATCTTGGCAGTCAATTACACAAGTTAACTGCTTAAACTATGAGTTCAATGCTGCTAATCAATGTCTGCAATAGATTTTTTTTGTATCTATCAAAATGTGTCAGAATTGCTTAGACTAATCCCTATAGGCTGAAGTAGACTTTGTTGAAAGCAGACTTTGTTGTGCTGAGAGGATCATTGGTGCCTCACTCCCATCACTCCTGGACATTTATAACACCCGCCTCACCCGCATAGCACTTAGCATTGTGGGTGACCTCTTCCATCCCTTCAACTGCCTCTTCACCCTCCTGCCTTCAGGGAGAAGGTTCCGCAGCCTGAGGTCGAGCACAACCAGACTGAAAAAAAGCTTCGTCCACCAGGCTGTCAGGAGACTGAACTCTCTCCCCCCCTCCCATCTCTCCCTTCATTTCTCTCCACCCTGCCCCCACTGGACCGGGACTTTAACACCCCCCTCCCACACACACACACACACACACACACACACACACACACACACACACACACACACACACACACACAGAAACAGACACAGACACAGACACACAAAAATCCCTTTTTTTAAATTGGAGAATTAGAAAAGAATTATTTTTGCAAACTTATTTGACGGAGTATTTATTCCTCTTCTAGGTTTGCTTTCGGTATTTATTTTATGTCAGGACTTGCTGGTGTGGATATTTTCTCAGTGTGAGAAATTCAGTGGATGAAAAACAATCCTGCTATACAAAGCTCAGCATGAAAAACAACCTCTGCACTTTCTGTTTGAAGTAACACGAAATGTGCTCAGAGACGCAAATATAATGATGTGAAAATATAATATTTATTTATATTAAGTTGTGATTAAGCAAGCTCAAGTAGCTATTCAAGCCCAATGCATATTCTACCTAAATATAGCGTCTGAACCACACTCTCTCTACTTATCCTCCCAGTATACAGTATACTGTACAATAAATTGGTGTTTCTGTTGTCCAGCAGAGTGGTGTCATCTGTCCTTTTCTCAGCATACCCAGCAGTAAAATCCATTGCCAGTGTCTGCAGTCTGGATGTAGGCTGTAATAAATAATAGAAAGCCCTGTGCATTGGGAATACATGTACCAAAACATTGGAGGCGCCACAGTGTTTTGGCTGTGTCGAGTCTGCTATTATATATTAATAAGGAACAGGGCTCATAACCTGCTTTTATTCTTTGAAAGCTATTTCATTTGTTGGCGCTGGCCAGAAGTTATGACATAAGCTGTCTGTAAGGAGGTTAAGTGCTGAATTGAGTGGAAGCATTCGTCAGCATGTGCCCGGTACAGCAATACAAGGCTAAGCTTACATGTAAGCAACTTTAATGGGTTATTTTAAATAGAAAATATTCAGTTTATCATGTTTACCCGTGTATAATCCTCAAAGTCTGAAACCATTTTTAAAAGCTCAATGTTTCAGTAATTGTGGTCCCCTTAAGAAAGCTCTTCTGTGTTTTTATAGAAGAGTGATGCTCCTCAACAGGCTTGTAACAATTTAAGCAGTCTTCGATTTACATAAAGTGTTGCTAGTTTGTACAGGAAGGCACAAAAGAGAAGGTACACCAGCTTTATTAACACAGTTGATGCCTTAATGATTATACACCTCTGCTTGACCCGTCATTACTCTCATTATCAGGTTAACTGTCCAACGTTTACAATCTTACCTCTCAAATTCAATGTTGGAAGGATGGATGGATTGATGGATCGATAGGTGGATGAATCTTGGATTGATATTGGAAGGTTGGATGGATGGAAGTTGGATGGATAAATAAATGGGTAGATGTCACAAACTTGGAAACACAAGGTAAAGGACCAGGGGTGGCGCCAGGGGGTAGCTTGGATAGCAACTCCAACAATTGGCCTAGCAACGGCTTAGCAACCCCATTGTTTTGTTATGAAAATGTATCATATTTATACACATTCTCGCGAGATCTATCAGGGGTCGTTGTAAGTTAAAGCGCAAACTGTTACTTGGCTAATTCTCAGTAGGTCGAAAATGGAATGATTTCTCTCACAAGTCAGCGTAAACGACCGCGATCTCCAACGGAGCCGGTCCAGCCGGACAACCCTGCTATCCACAAGGATCCCGATGTTCACTCTAATGAAAACCGGGAGGATTGGGACCACGAAGAACAGGTGCCCCCGCCAAATGACCCGCTGCACCCGCTGCACCCGCTGCACCCGCTGCACCCGCAGCAGCAGGACCAGCTAGCTGCTACCACGAGCTGCAGTGGAACTAGTGGAACTAGTGGAACTAGCGCTGCTCCTCTCGGCACCGTAATTGACATCAGCCAGTCAGCCTGTGATGGACCAAGACGTCCTATGCTGAGAAAATACCCGACCAAGAAGTACGGACTGCAAATGCGGTCATTCAATCGCCGATGGTACGAGCAATATACTTGGCTCGAGTACTCAGTGACTATGGACAATGTATTTCTGAGACTGCCAAGGCACACNGAAAAGTAATTTACACAAATCTGGTTCTCCATAGTTATATGTGTATTCCCAAGTGAAATAAATTTGTTTAATCTTAATCTCGATGTAGTGCTGTAGTCCTGCCGAGGACTACAGCACTACATCGAGATTAAGATTAAACAAATTTATTTCACTTGGGAATACACATATAACTATGGAGAACCAGATTTGTGTAAATTACTTTTCTGTACACACACACACACACACACACACACACACACACACACACACACACACACACACACAGCGGAGCTGAGCACAAACACACACACATCATGCGCCCTGGTGACCGGAGATCTCCTTCATAAAACGAGTAATAGGGGGAATACTCTGGTCGTTCGATGTGTTTGTGGTTGAACGTAGCAGCCTCGATCTCTATTCAACTGTTCTAATGAAGGGAAACACAGTGAAGTAAACAGTAAAAGGCACAGCTCTTTGCAGCTGGTGCTGCTCTTCTCAGATTCTGCTGAGATACACGATACTGCCTCCAGTGCCCTGTACGACGAAGCCAGTTCAACAGACCCTGGATATGTTTGAGTTACCCGGCTTAACTAACCCTAACAAACGCGATCCTACAAAGCTGGTTATCAACTCAGTAAATCCACTAGGGTTTCTCTGTCCGGCTGAGAGCGCGTTCACGTGAAAGGGACGGGGTTAGCAACATTTGACCAATCACAAACATGGACAAGCGTGCTGACAGCGCAGCGTCATACTTCCTGAATGAAAAGTAAATAGCAAATCCTGCTTTGTAGTGCAGGCCACTGGTGCCGCAGAGATTTCATAAAGTGAAGNAGGGGCGGCGTAGTTTCGGGCGACGAAGACTGCTGCTCCGGGGGCGAGGGCGGCGAGTCAGGCGGGAGTAAGCTAGTGTCCACAACGGAGGGTAACGTGATGTCCCCATCTGACCTGTTGCTACTGTCTGCAGTAGATTCAGTGTTGCTGGCGTGTGATGGTTGCTTTAACCATTTTCGTATTTGATTATCCACAGATGTGTGTCACTGCTGTGGAAGCACTTTTGAAATGATGCACGCGCAGCGGAGCAGGTCACGCGCACCTGACACAATTTGTTGTTTGTATTTTTTGCTCTGTTCTCTTTTTTGAATAAAGGGTGCATAACATTCAACTGCCCCGAAGATCCCGACGCGAAGCCTGAAGGGTAAACACACCTGGTTTACTAATCTACCCGCAAAATTTGTCTGGTGTCGGAATGTCTCGCTATGTTAGTACATAAAAAAAAACACCATTTAATTTCGTGTTAAAATGTGTTGTAACTGCGTTACTGAGCATTGTAACGGGTAATATATTACCCAAATTTCATTAGTAATGCGTTACATTACTTCGTTACAGCAAAAAGTAATATATTACTGTAACTCCGTTACTTTTGTAACGCGTTACACCCAACACTGGTCATCATACTTTCCATCATCCCTTCATTGTGTTTTTTTGAGCAGTCGGTAGCATGGTATAGCATTGAAGCGTTCTCCATGAAATAACCCTGTGAACAAAGCAGCAGCTAATCAGAGAACAATGCCCTGTCTGACCCGCACTGAGCTCCACTCTGTCCGCATGATTCAGTCCTACTGAAAGGCAAATCATCCAAGAAAATGTTGCTTGATTCTTAAGCCTCAGTAAATTGCTTCTCTTCCCTCGAGCAACAATAGCTGACTCATTGACAGAGACCCTGCACACTGGAAAAACAAAAAACGTGTCACTCAATGTTCATCCCATCCATCATGGACTCATTTTAGGGGGAACATTTTTTCGCTTACATGTGGCGTTGCCCTGTGGCGCCAACTGCTCATCGCAAACAAGGCACCCGCTGAACTTATTGAAGCGACAATCCTGTGTTGTCAGTCTTTCATCCACCAGTGATGCTGAAGAGCCCCAATGCAACAATCATCACAGTGTGCACAAAGCTGTCAGACGCAGAGCCACTGATTTGAGAAGGAAAAGCAAAGATATATTTACTGTGAGATCAAAGTTTCTCTCCAGTGATTACTGCTGCATTTCTACTACAAATAGAACTGAGTTTTACTAACCATGGTCCAAATAACAAAGGAGAATAGAAATCATAGCTCAAAGGAAAGTTATTTTCCCATGAAGCTTATAAAACAAAAGCTGTGTACAATGTTTTTGTGTTTCTTAAGCAGCTTTTTCAAGTCTGAGAAAATATCCCATTATGATATATGACATTATATTTATTTCGGCTTGTGCTTGGAGATTTAACAGTTTTACTGCCTTCTTTACGGAGGCTGACAGGTGCCAAACTGGCCAAAACATTTCCATGAGAAGGAATTGATGCAGTTAAAAAAATTATGCAAATGTAGAAACACAAATGTGCCAAAAGAAATGCAAATTAAAAAACATCCGCAGCATATAGAAAATATTCACCAACTTCACGAAACACCCGAATACAAAACTATGTCTGTCGTGGCAGGAAGCTTTCCACCCATCATGATTTTTTTCCTTTCTTTTTTGTTTCACTAAAAAATATAAATGTTTTCTGACAGATAGACATTCAGTATATAATACTTCTTGGCTGGTTGGCAGATGATTTGCTCTCCCTGTCAGTTTCTGTCTTAAGGACACAGGGAGACACTTTCAACTTTTTCCTTAAGTAGGATTATATTTCCTCGATGGAAATAACATTTTGAGTAGCACAGTTTCACTGCTGGAAACAATTGTGGCTTACATCACACTTATCAAAATGTTCAATGTTGTGATAGAGTCATTAGAAGTGCCATTTTTCAAAAAGCCTTGTTTTTCTGATGCCAAAACAGACCCATAAGGCCAAATGTTGTCCAAAGTGGCAAACAGACTCAGACGGCATCAAGAAGATCGCTTGCAATAGAGCTGTGGATGCACTTTCATGGCCTCGGCAATGACAGCCTTAGCCGGCCACCTCGTCTGTCGCCCCTGGGCCCTCACAGGATTCCAAAGAGAACTGTTCATAAACATTAGAGAGTGCCAGCCCTGCCGGACCAGACCCACGGAAACACACAGCGGCTTTGTGTCCAGGCCCGAATTGACAGCTGTGGTAGCTTATAGGGGTTTAACGGTTCACACACATTTTGGTTCGGTACGTACCTCGGTTTTTAGGTCACGGTTCGGTACGTTTTCGGTACAGCAGAAAAAATGATCACAAAACATAAAATATATATTTTTTTTTACGGAGCCCCTAAAGGTTCATGGAGAGAAAAAAAAGTATCTTGTGAGCACGATATACTTTTTCGTTCGCACGAAATATTTTACTATTTTGGCCGAAGAAAGAAAAAAGAAATAAAGTATTTTGTTAGTTTAGAGAAAGTTACCAGTGCGCCAAGTAGGAAGTGGAGCACAGAGGAGACAACCGTTTCATTGCAGACTGTTATGTTTATGTGGAGAAATGGCAGACTTCATTTAGGGACATTTTGGCCAGGGGTTTAGAGCCATTTGTTTAAGCACTGGATTCACAAAACAGAAGAGTCTGTACACCAGTCTGCTTTGATCTATGAATTCCTGTCCGTGGCTCAGTATCTGCTGCCCACAGCTGTTTTATAGAAGGAAAACCTCCTTCACTTTATGAAATCTCTGCGGTACCAGTGGCCTGTACTACGAAGCAGGATTTGCTATTTACTTTTCATTCATGAAGTATGACGCTGCGCTNGTGGTTCCACCCGCGGAGGATGTCCTGGAGCTGGACTATACGGAGGAAGACTTCATGCTCATCCGAGTTGGATAAGAGGAACTCAGAGGTATCCTCTTCATCTTCCTCCGTATAGTCCAGCTCCAGGACATCCTCCGCGGGTGGAACCACGGTGAGATCCAGTTGGGAGCCCCAGCTTGACATAGCGCTGGGCTCCGCTCTCGCGGCCCTTGCCGCCACCGGGCCCCAGCCTGACACGGCGCGGGGCTCCGATTCCGCGGCTACCGCCGTTGTTAAGCCCCAGCCTGACACAGCGCGGGGCTCAATCTCTGCGGCGGTCGCCACCATGTCCCGATTGCCGGCCAGCAAATCAACGGACATGAAGGGGTCCTTTCCCGACAGGCTAGCTTGGCGCGCTAGCCGTCGGCGGAGGCTCTTGACGGTGAAGCGGGCACAATGCCCGCACGAACCGGGGTTATCGATAGCTTCCTGGGCGTGTTTCAGCCCAAGGCAGGACGAGCAGACCTGGTGTGAGTCCGTGCCCAAGATCTTAAACCTGCAGCCGCAGAGCCGAGCCTCCGAGCCTCCGACTCCCCTGTTGTGAGGGAGAGAAGGGTCCATCCTCGTTTGCCGGGATGTCGGCGCGGAGGGACACGCTAGTAACAGGTATGTTACCGTTTGAAAGAAAAAATCAAAACTTTATCGTTATTCCGAAAGGAAAAACGGCGGGCAGATTTTTTAATATTAACTGGTGTGTTAATATCTTTTATCTCCGTCTCCTCTGGTGTGAGGGAGAGAAGAATCCGTCCTCGCTTGCCGTGGTGTCGGCACGGAGGGATAAACTAGTAAAAAAAACGGCGGGGCAGATTTCAATATTAACTGGTGTGTTAATATTTAATACAATCTTCCACAAAGCAAAAAGTAACCGGCAAGCGCCCGTCGACCGAATGTTAGCTTGGGTTCAGTCTGTGGACAGTTAAGCTAGCCCGGCC
>NW_011357369.1:4722310-4725557 GCF_000735185.1 Notothenia coriiceps | reverse complement strand
TACTGGATATTGAGATGTGCTCCGAAGCGAGAAGAGGTGTTTGAATGACGCTGCGTCGTAGCGCAAGCTACTTATAGGGTGGGTGGATTCCCTGACGTAGACGTCAAGATCACCAGCCAATCAGGCGTTGAGGCGCATCCCATAGTGAGACATCGAACGGAGTGTTATGAACGAGAACGCAGTGAAGTAAACAGTAAAAGGCACAGCTCTTTGCAGCTGGTGCTGCTCTTCTCAGATTCTGCTGAGTTACACGTTACTGCCTCCAGAGCCCTGTACGACGAAGCCAGTTCAACAGACCCTGGATATGTTCGATTTACCCGGCTTAACTAACCCTAACAAACGCGATGTCGATAAGCGGTCCTACGAAGCTGGTTATCAACTCAGTAAATCAACCAGGGTTTCTCTGACCGGCTGAGAGCGCGTTCACGTGAAAGGGACGGGGTTAGCAACATTTGACCAATCACAAACATGGAGACGCGTGCTGACAGCGCAACGTCATACGTCATGAATGAATAGTGTAAATAGCAAATCCTGCTTCGTAGTACAGGCCACTGGTGCCGCAGAGATTTCATAAAGTGAAGGAGGTTTTCCTTCTATAAAACAGCTGTGGGCAGCAGATACTGTGAGTCACGGACAGGAATCCCTCAATTTAAATAAAACGAGGCCACGCTTTATTAACTCGTCGCACGCTTTATTAACTTGTGCGCACGCTTTATTAACTCGTGCGAACGAGAAAGTAAAACGTGGCCACATTTTATTTATTTTTCTCTCAATGAACCCTCCAGGGCTCCGTACATTTCTCATATTTGGGCTTAATACAATTGATATAATCTGCTGACAAGGTTGCATCAATATCCATGGAATGGGTGAAGGAAATAAGAGGGATAAAGACAATTTCTCTGGTGTATCTTTCAATGTCCCTCCACAATAAAACATTCATATAAAATGTGTTAAAAGAAAGTAAGTACTACTTAAAAAAACACACAATCAAAAGTGACACATTGTTGAGAAACTGAACTTGTAAAAGCAATCTGGCCGTAAAAAAAAAAATTGACAAAGTTGTCACAAAGCACAAAGGCAAAAAGCTTTGCCCTTTCTCAGTTTAATGAGGACATTTTTAGACGTTCATTTGTTTTCACCCCGTAACGGCACCCAAAAGCAAATTGAATTCCGAGATCTTTAACAAAGACTTGACCTGCATCGCCCCTCATTTACATAGGTTTGCCATGCGGGGGGCTGTTATTAACGACTGAGCATGCAGGACCTGATTTAGAGGCAAAGGACTTTACAACGTTAGAGTTAGTGAAAAAACACCCCAATACATAAAGAGAGAGTGGTCATGGGCAAATGAGAATGCAAATGGGGCATACTTACCTTGTATGAAGAATACTCAGCATCTTTGTGTGGATGAAAGAGGGAGGCGCATTTTTTACCAGCTCTTCTGTATTCACCTTGCATGTGCAACTATGTTGCTTTATCCTCGATTACTTGTTTAACTCATGGATGTGTAACGTTTAACTTCTTCATATTTGTCTAGCATGATAGTTTACTTTTCAATAATGAAGTATGATGCTGTGCTGTCAGGCCTACGCTTGTCCATGTTTGTGATTGGTCAAATGTTGCTAACCCCGCCCCTTTCACGTGAATGCGTGCGCTCATAGCCGGACAGAGAAACCCTGGGTTGAGTTACCGAGTTGATAACCAGCGTTGTAGGACCGCTTAGCGAGATCGCATTTGTTAGGGTTAGTTAAGCCAGATAACTCAAAGATATCCAGGGTCTGTTGAACTGGCTTCGTCGTACAGGGCACTGGTCTCCTGTGAGAGCTATTGTGATGGTAGGGAGGCAACAGCATCTTCAAAAAGCTTTTCCCATGAAGTCATTAAGTTTCATTCACACAGGCAGCCTTCCAAAAACAGTCATAACGAAGGATCACTAAGCCTCTTCACACTTCGTATCACCACCTAATTACCAAGTCACAAGTTTAATTAGAAAATATATCAAACGCCATCTAAAATAAATACTTTAAGACTGTGGTTCAGCTACAGTTTGCAAACTTCCTTTTTATGCAGGAGGACCCCTGGATAGAGACATTTGGTAGTTTAATCATACTGTGTAGTAACCCTAACCCTAACCCTTTTCCCTCAACCTATCCTAAGGGAGTCCATGTACGTAGACATGTTAGTGTAGCTGCTATAGGCTCAGACTGTCGTGGGACACCTTACTTCTTCCTTCTGTATGTCTGTACCTGTGTACTCTCATGTTCCGAATAACCCAGCTTCCCTATTCTATCTATTAGACCCCGATCCTGAAATCGTATATCTAAAGGGGGAAATGCAGCCGTGAGCATATAGGGAACCCCCAAAAAGGAGGAAAGTGAATGAGAGATAAGGAGATCGGGCCACTTAACGAAGGACCTTAACTTACCAGATGGCATTTCATTTCATTTCAAACCTTTATTTAACCAGGTGGTCCCATTGAGATCATTGATCTCTTTTCCAAGGGAGACCTGCAGCAAGTAGGTTACAACGTGAAACAGAAAACGACAGAAAACAATAAAGGACATCATACATCATATTTACAGGGCTACATTTACATACCTATCGACATTGACGAGTACCAACAGTATCAAATATTATTGAACCTATCCGAGCTTTAAAAACATGCAGTGGACCAAATTGCTCAGTTTCATTCTTTTTGCAGACTGTTCCAAGCAAGAGGAGCTGCGCACATAAAAGCTTTCGTACCTAAGTCAGTCTTTGCACTTGGCACATGTAACAAAACCACGTCATGTGATATCAGGCAATAGCTACCTGCAACTCTCTGCACTCTAAAAACAAATGCCTTGGCTCAACAAAGAAAATCAACGCAACAGTTTGCATCGATGTTTATTGAGTTAAGACAACTTCTAATGAAATTGTCTTAAAGCAACAAAGTTATTTGAGTTAGGGGGGAAGGCTTTTCCTCTACAATCAGAGGTGTTTTTAATTACCACTTACTTAATAATTGGTAGCATAAACACAAGTTTTGAAGTTGATTACTCAAAAGATTAAGTTGCTCCAACTTGTTTTACCATATGATTTAAAAGGAATTTTAAGTTGTATGTACTTAATTACCATCATTGTGAACACACGTTTTTACAACCATTGACCAGTTGACAACCATTTATAAATTAAGTTGCTTCAAATATGTTGTATTCAATAGTTTTTTTCTTAGCTTTTTCATGTTTTTGCCTTTAAAGAAAGAAAT
>NW_011357369.1:4720857-4722270 GCF_000735185.1 Notothenia coriiceps | reverse complement strand
TTATTGTTGTATGTTTTGTTTCTGACATGTTCAATACATTGACTTAAAAAAAACGTATTTTCACCTTATGTTTAGGTTAATTGTGTTACCATGGCAACTGAAGAAACAATTAATTACTGATAAAATTTATCAAGTTACTACATAACCTAAAATGAGATACGAAACAGGCGCAGCCTTCACTCTAAAAACAAACGCCTTGGCTCAACAAAGTTTAAATCAACNGTGTGCCTTGGCAGTCTCAGATGGCAACTGAAGAAACAATTAATTACTGATAAATTATCAAGTTACTACATAACCTAAAATGAGATACGAAACAGGCGCAGCCTTCACTCTAAAAACAAACGCCTTGGCTCAACAAAGTTTAAATCAACGCAACAGTTTGCATCGATGTTTATTGAGTTAAGACAACTTCTAATGAAATTGTCTTAAAGCAACAAAGTTATTTGAGTTAGGGGAGAAGGCTTTTCCTCTACAATCAGAGGTGTTTTTAATTACCACTTACTTAATAATTGGTAGCATAAACACAAGTTTTGAAGTTGATTACTCAAAAGATTAAGTTGCTCCAACTTGTTTTACCACATGATTTAAAAGGAATTTTAAGTTGTATGTACTTAATTACCATCATTGTGAACATACGTTTTTAAGTTGACAACCATTTATAAATGAAGTTGCTCCAAATATATTTTATTCAATAGTTGTTTTTTTTAGCTTTTTCATGTTTTTGCCTTTAAAGAAAGAAATTAAGTAATTCCACAACAAAAATATTAGGCAATTCACTTTTTATTTTGAACTGCAGTTGTTTATTTCAACACATGATGTTTCAATCAGGAGAAAATTCATTTAGTTTGAACATTTATTGACACATGCCATATGATAAGGTGCATGAACACCTGAAATCTCAGCTGACTGCAGGAGAGAGGAGAACCATTTTATAGTTTGGCTGCAGCACGTTGATTGGCTGCTGGAGAATGAGGTGAAATGTAATAGGTTAAAGAGAACGCCTGTGATGAGCTGATTATATGCAGCTGCGGAGTGATTGTATATACACCCAGTCTTCCTGAAAGAACTTGCGCTGAGCTTCATTTAAATCTTGAAAAGAAAGATAAATAACACAAATTTAAATTGCCTCAGAAATAATAAATAAACACATTAACCATATCACCATGGGAAAAGGGGGCACAGCAAATAAATGCTGCCATCACAACAAAGTTAGAGGCCTTTGCATATTTAAAACCAGTGAAAATATAAAAAAATATGAAAAATCTGTAAAGTTTTTGTAAAACTACAGTAACAAACTCTCAATGGCCACCAATCTGCAGATCACACGCATCAATTTTACAAAAGATTTAACAAAGATGTTTACACTGCCGACAGTCATTATTTCAAACAGTAAGAACACATTCCAAGGCACAC
>NW_011357369.1:4714289-4720205 GCF_000735185.1 Notothenia coriiceps | reverse complement strand
GTCTAAGGGCCAAAGTCTTGTAGCACTTCTACCTACGAGCGGAGAGTCGAAAAACAGAAAACCAGATCTCGGCATTCTTACCAGTCTCCTCCGCACTACCCCGTGAGGGACGCTCAGGTACGACCCGTCGGACGAACGTCCTCAGCCGCGCTGTCAAACGGCAGCTCACACGGACACCTGACAGATCGTTTCTCGAGAGTCGTTTTGGTCTCAACGCCTTCCGGCTCCGGCTCCAACCGGTGTCAGGCATGAGATACTCCCGGAAGGATTCGCAGGGACTCGCTCCTTGGTACGACTCGACCTCCGCCTCCCGAGAGACGGGTCCTCGGACGTCCTTCCGGGACCGTCTCGTACGCGTCTCACCCTGTCGAGGACCGTATCTGCCTGCGGACGTCTGAAGATAATTGCTCCCGAGAACCCGCGCCATATCCGACGTGTCTGGACTCCACACGAGTCTCTGTCTAGATCATTCGTCCGCTTTTTTTTTGGGAGCGTTATTTGTAGCTGACCGACACTCTGTAGCGATTAGGACTCCAAACCCAATCGGCGTTAGGCTGCACTGACGCTTAATTGCTTACCACTTTCTGGTTATCCCCTCTCTCTCTCTCTCTATTGTTTGTATTTTTCCGTAGACTTAATCTGTACGGTTTGACCGTAACCACTACCCAACGTGGCTCTGCTTAGTATACTCCCACTAGTCATATAACAATCGAACCGGCCGAGTGTCTCTAGTTCCATCTCGTCCCTCTCGACTGACGAGTAGGTTTGCGTATGAGCCGGTGTGGATTTCGATTAATTGTATTTCTGTGTATTCTTTTTAACCCGTTCTGTCTTCTGTTTTGATTTATTTCGCGTTGGTATCTCGACTATGTTGACACTTAGAAGTCAATGTGGTATCGACTAGAAGTATCCGGTATTGCCTGTTTGTGCGCTCGCCTCCAGGAATCTTAAAGGCTTTCGCTCCTCAGTTCCTATACATCCTGCTGCTCTGTGTGACTTCATATATTTTGACGTCTACTGAGTCATGCTCTCTCAGCGCGCTCTATATCTCTCTGTGTGTTTCTACCTTCACTAAGCGGTATATATTTTTTAGTGGTCTATCTTGTCTGTGACAGTTTCCTTATTCGGTGTGCCATACTTATTTTGCCCGTTGCACTCGAGATTTAACGCTCTTACACAGAACCTGGAGAGACCTAAGGTAACCCGGACACTGCGAACCAGACTAAAGAGGCTCCTGGTTCTTTCTCCGAAAACTGGCTCGAACTCTCGTGGTCATGGAACACCCGTCTGCGACCTTCCGCAAAACCCAAGTCGCGAGGACCAGAGGTAGTCCCGCGGGGTTCGTAGCGTCCAGAACATGTGCCCTGTGAACTCTCGACATGACCTGTCTATGGTTGCCATCAAAAACACACCCAGGAAAACAGACCCTGAGCAGAAAACCCCAGCAGGTCAGACAGAGCTGAGTTTTTACTTTTGAAAACTTCAACATGTTCTCGCTCTCCTGTGGAGTCTGCCAATCCCTGCAGCTCCACCACTTCTCTCTCCAGAGCTCTCAGAGATCTAGCCATGTCCTTTGTGACATTGAAAGTGTACTGTAGGCAAAGCTGCTTGATCTTCACTTTACCTACATCCCACCCTGCTGGCCCTTAATTAAAAGGCGCTAATACGCACTATTAACTAACATGATTAATAAAAACTGCTGTACGAGGGAATGGTCAGAGATTCCCACTGGACTGATGGAGCAGCTTCTGCTAACATTAATGTGATGATTAAAAACATAGACACGATCCAGCCTAGCTAGAGACAACAGGTTATCCCTGGAGTGCACCCACGTGTACTGCCGCTGGCCCGGGTGGAAGTGCCTCCAAACATTACACAGCTCCAAGCTTTCTGTTAATCTTATTAGGCACTCTTCGAGGCAGCATGCGGTTCCTGGTGGTTCCTATCCAGCACAGGGTTCTCTGTACAGTTGAAGTCACCCCCCAGGAACAGATACTCCTCACTATCACAGGTGCTGAGAGTGTGAGTGAGAGAGAGAGAGAGAGAGAGAGAGAGAGAGAGAGAGAGAGAGAGAGAGAGAGAGAGAGAGAGAGAGAGAGAGAGAGAGAGAGAGAGAGAGAGACACACAGACACAAATAGTCAAAACAGGACCTATCAATAATGGAGGAAACCGGATTAAATCAATTATGAACAGCTATGGGGCGCTGTCTAATCGAAAATAAATCCACCTCCCTGTATCCATCTGAGAAGCCTGAACTTAACTTTGAATCTAATNAGAGAGACTCAGAGAGACTCAGAGAGACTCAGAGAGACTCAGTCAGTGCAATAACGATTTTTATCTTATAGGAACATTATTTCAAAACATCCTAAAAAGGTCGTTTGAACATCAGATTAAAACGTTTCTTTAGAACCTGTAGGTAACGTTAGCCAAAGTTGTGAGAACGTTCCCCGCTAGCTGGGTAGGCATCTAGGCTTTTTTGGAAACTGCAAATCAGTCACTTACCTTGAGCAGAAACAAAGATACTACTTACTTTGATGGAAATGTATTTTCTGTGTCGACGGGGGAGTTGCCTGGCGAGCAAAGCCTGCACTGTTGCTGGACCATATGATATGCTTTCATTTACTGCAAAGGGGGTAGTGGTTAAAGCATGTAACATGCAGAATTCAACTGAATGCTTTTCAGTGGTCGTCTAAAAATGTCTTTTTCACCGTTCCATTGTTCTTTTTCCTCTCGTCACTTCAGGCTTCTTAACAGAAGTCCAAGATCAGATGGTTGATGTTCCTTTGACAATGTCCATTTTAAAACAGTATAAGTGTTAGTCTTGCAAAAGGTTGTGCAACTGTTGAATGCATGCTTTCCAAAGGAAATTATGAATTGAATGATGGATCTACAAAAGACAGAAACTGTCACTCAAGAATGCTAGTCATAACAGTTGTCAGTAAGCATTTGTATCCACAACAAATGGCCTGAACACAATATAAACGTTAAATCTTTCTTTAATCTTCTTTTGGATGACAAATAAGCAGTCCAAGCGACACAGTCTAGACATTAAGACACATGCAGGAATATACGTTTAGGAAACTCTTTATACAAGTTTTTTAAACTACCATTTACACTGAACACAGTTAAGATTTAGCTTACTCATCCAAGAAAGAAGCTACTAAATGCACAAAACTTCAGTAGCTTTAGTTGCAACTGTTGACGTAGCTACCTTTTAGAACGATTAAACAGCCTATCCCCCTGTGTAATATGCATGTTTTAAATTAGCACAAATTGAAAGTGAATGGCTAGCATAAAGTAGCAATGTATTTAAAATATATAATTAGGATATTACAAATCAGTCACCTACCGTTGAATTGTGAAAATCACTGAGATATTAGATCCTTTGGGTAAAATAAAAAGTCTTGAGAGCGGAACATCAAAAGCAATTCCAGAGGAGCTCTGCAGGCAGGCAAAATAACTGTTGAATAAGTGGTGAAAAAAGACACAGAGCATCGCCTCAGGATCATTATTTATCCGTTTGTTTTTGTATCTTTTATATTCTGGTATAAACTATTAAAAATCAATTGCACTGTAATTGCTTTATTTATGTTTGCACTTGAATAGAGAACAATACAAGCAAGAGCTTGGTCTCCGCTGGGTAATTTCACACATCGACCTAGCTGCTCATGATTTACCCATTTTACTGTGCATAAAAGTTCTTGTTGACAACCAATATTGGCATTATTCAATGTATATTTGGAATGTTTTCCGACAATATTTTTGCAACAGTTCACCTAATGATGATAAATCAAGCAGAACGAGCCTTCATCACAGCAACACACAAGCGAGCTCCATAACATCGTTAGTGGCCTCAGAGTGAAACCAAGTCAATGTTGTTAGCAGGCCCAGGGGCAAAAGTGACAGAGACAGACAATTGATTTATCTGTGCTCACATGGAAGGATGGTATAGGAACTATTGAATGTATGAGACAGTATGTATGGGTGAGTTTGAGTCTGTGTATATATCCAACATAGCTGAAGCCCTAATGAGCTGGGGAAAGTTCTCTTCCTGAGCCAGTTTATCGAACTCTAAAGCGATGATAAAAATATTAACTAAATTATTACATGTTACTTGTCAGATGCTTTTATCCAAAGCAACTTACATACTCACAGGAGCAATTTGGGGTTAAGTGTCTTGCAGGTTCACAACGACATGCTGACTGCAGTGGGGTTTGAACCTGTGACCCCCTGATCAGAACACCAACACACTAGGCCACTGCGCCACAACCTCCCTGCAAATCAACCCAATGGAGCAATACAAAAATAAATCAGTACAAAAGTGTCTCTCTTGCGTTGTAGTCGAGTACAGAGGAGCAGACGTGCTTGGATTGGAATAAAAAAAACTGCATACCATGCACATGTGGCTTTGGTCAAATCATGACCTAGACTTTTTAATTTGCACATTTTAAATACAAAGAAAATGGATGGTAATGTGAACACATTAATCAAAAACTGCAACTTCAATGTGGTAGACTTTGATCAGATTAAGTCTTACTTTTTCCACAGTTTTTTTACCTTGCAGATACAATATATAACTACACCATGAGTACCCCTGTGGGTCAGGGGTAAACACCAAGTACACATCTGAAACTTTCGGAACCATTTTGATTTAAAAAAAATTAAAAAGTCAGCTCGAGTGCATGTTTTTATTGAAAATAACTAACCATTGTGATGACTGAACAAATAGTTTTCACAATAATAATGTCATTTTTGAACCCATTCATAGATTTAGAATCATAAGAGTGCAAGTACATTTTTAAATATGCAAAGTATATTGTATGCAAACACAGCCCTCCCTATAGAACACAGGATAGAATTAAAAAAAATTATTCTGGCCTACAAAGCCCTTAATGGGCAGGCGCCATCTTACCTTAAAGAACTCATTATACCCTACTGTCCAACTAGGGCATTGCGTTCCAAGAATGCAGGGTTGTTGGTTGTTCCTAGAGTCTCTAAAAGTACAATGGGAGCCAGAGCCTTTTCTTATCAAGCTCCACTTTTGTGGAATCAGCTTCCAGTTTGTGTTCGGGCGGCAGACAGCCTATCCGTTTTTAAGAGTGCGCTTAAGACCTTCCTTTTTGATAAAGCTTATAGTTAGGGCTGATTAGATTCAGCCCCTAGTTTTGCTGATATAGGCTTAGTTTGTCGGGGGACATCTTACTTCTTCCTTCTCTCTGTCTATACCTGTGTACTCTCATGTTCCGATTAACCCAGCTTCCCCAAATTTCTTTCTTTTTGGTGTCTATATACGCCGGGATCCGGAGTCATGGATGATCCTGCGGTCCTGTGTCATGGATCACGAGTCCTGGATCTTGAGTCGTGGCTGTGGTCCTGGATCTTAAGTCCTGGATGGATATCCTCGTGGATTCATCTTCCTATTATACACACATGCATTTCCAAACATTTGGACTACCTATGTTGCAAATGTATTATCTTTTCAATTTACACACGGCATCTATTGCACGTCTGTCCGTCCTGGGAGAGGGATCCCTCCTCTGTTGCTCTCCCTGAGGTTTCTCCCATTTTTCCCTTTAAACTGTGGGTTTTCTCTGGAAGTTTTTCCTTGTACGATGTGAGGGTCTAAGGACAGAGGGTGTCGTATTGTCATACTGATATTCTGTACAAACTGTGAAGTCCACTGAGACAAATGTAACATTTGTGATATTGGGCTATATAAATAAACATTGATTGATTGATTGATATCCTTTTGCTACTACAGTGGCTAAACAGTGGCTACTTCCTTTACTCGCAATAAATAAGCACTAATTCGAGGGGTTATTGGAGGAAAAACTTCAACTAATTCCTTATTACTTGTAGGAATATGGTCATGTAGAATGAGGCATTAATAAGTGTTTTATAATGACTAATAAAGA
>NW_011357369.1:4704101-4714244 GCF_000735185.1 Notothenia coriiceps | reverse complement strand
CTTACATACTCAATACTGTGGGCAATCCCCACAGGAGCAATTTGGGGTGAAGTGTCTTGCCCAGGGACACAACGACATGCTGGTCGTTTCTCAATCTCGAGGATACTGGCTTGGTAGTTGCGTACTTCCAAGTCACTTCCTTCAGAAACGAAGCAAGTATGCTTCCAAGCCACGGCTTCGGAAAACGAAGAAGAATGGAACAGGCTAACAAGTGTGCCACTCTCTCTAACGGTTTCAACATAAACTGTACCGAAAATAAATACCTCACGATGTCTATCTAATTATGAACTTGCTTTACTTTCACGGAAAACATTTTTGGTGACAACAAATCTAACAAAGTAACATATTTACCAACACATGTTCTACGCCACTACATACTTACATTTAAAGGTGTGCTGCTGCGTCGGTTCAGCCATTCTCCGCAAGGGTTTTTGAAATTGGTCCGTGCGCAAAGCATTGTGGGGATTTTTAGGACGCGAAGTCTACCCATGTGCAGCCTCGAAATTTCCCCCAAACCAAGGACGCGGCCTCGGTGGAATTCCAAGTATGCTGGAGATTGGAACAGTACTTCGGCGGCACTCGATGACGTAGCATCCTTGAAATATTGGCTTGGAAGCCAGTATCCTCGAGATTGAGAAACGGCCGCTGACTGCAGTGGGGTTTGAACCTGTGACCCGCTGGTCCGAACCCCGACGCACAACCCACTGCGCCACACACCTCCCTATAACGCACGATGTGTTGGAGCGCTAGCCGATAGAAGCGTGAGTGTAACGTAGTGATGTTACTATGTCGCGGAAGTAAACAAAGGAGTCCAATCAAGGCATTTTAGGCAGGGGGGGGGTGTGGGAGAGATCTTTGGGAGTGTTTGCCTTTGCAGACCATTTACATGCAAAAAAAAACAAAAACTATGAAACACACTACAGGAAAAGGGAAGACCCAAAAAGGCATAAGACGGACCCTTTAATTATCAGTTGCTCATGCAAGTTTACTCTTTCTATCTAATGTGAATGAGATGCTGCTCATTTGGTAGAGCTAAAAGTTAGTTTCATTGTCTTGCAAAAAACTTTTTATTTCTATATATGTTGGAGGACCAAAAGCAACAAATGTGCAGACCTGAAGAATTTAATATGGGCTTTTCTGTCCCTGGCGTGCAGCTGGCATAGTTTTTTAGGTTTTGTTGAAATTCCTTTCCCTTCTTTTATCACCTCCCTGCCCTATGCAAGCCCAGATAACTGTTGGAGGTGATTTAGTATCACAAGAGCTGGTGATGAGGAGGAAAAGGAGACGGAGGGGGAGATGTCTGAAGGGGGAGTAATAGATGGACAGGCAGAGATCACCAGGGGTACGGGTGGGCCGCGGAACTGACACCGAATCGTCTGAATCTGGGTTTCTCAAGGACTTCTGTAATTCACAGTTTTATCTCTGCCTGGGGGATCGTGAGGAGACTGATGGAGGAAAGGTGGAGGAAGAGAAGGAAGGGGCTTTGTCTCGGGGAGCGGAAGAAATTGAGAGAACAAGTTGGTATTTTAGGAAGGGGAGATGGATTGGTATCTGATACAGTGCAACTCCAATGACAAATGGCCTCTGTTGTTTTTCAGAAGCACAGAAAGCAGCCCGGGTGACGCTCACTGCTCCTCCGTTATAAAAGTGTGTGGATAGGTGGCCTTTACTGACAATTAATGAGACTGGGGGGATGTCCAACACAGGAGATTAATGTTGGATATTCAAGCAAGCTGTGGATAAATCAAGCCTCACGCTGTCAGTGGTGAAGCTCATAAATTACAGCATTTCAGAGCAATACACGATTGAGTTGAAATACCTCAATTGTTTTACTTGGCAAACCTGTAACTAAAGCACTTGTTTAAGTGGCCAAAGCGACCCATCATCATACTAATTCAATAGTGTTCTTTGTTTTAACTGTGCTGCAGCAAGTGTATTGATTGTAAAACAACAGAGCACTAATTGTCTCTTCAATTTGCAATGCATTTAAGTCTTGAGAGGGTCGGGTCCTTATCAGCTCTGAACCAGGCACCAGGAAATGGCGCTGCATTCTCACACAGAGGCACACTCCCATTGATGCATCCAGATTCAAGCGTGCACACATTTTCGCATACAAATGCCTAGAGCAGGGATGCCCAACCTTTTTTGAATGAGAGCTACTTTTAAAGTTGCCAGTCTGCCGAGATCTACCAGTCCAAATAGAGAGGCGTAGCCATTACTGACAGCCTACTACCAGGTAAATACACACTTCTACTTGTATAAAACTAACCTTTGTACGATTAATACTTCATAAAATACTGCAGATCCTTTATCTTNTACATATTACTTGTTAGTCACTTTTATCCAAAGCAACTTACATACTCAATGTCCCTGAGACACTTCACCCCAAATTGCTCCTGTGGGGATTGCCCACAGTATTGAGTATGTAAGTTGCTTTGGATAAAAGTGACTAACAAGTAATATGTAATGTATGTATAGGCTAAGGGGCGGGACATCTCTTGACAAATCACAACAGAGCGGGCAGGCAGTATTGGAAAAATAAAGACCTTTTTGAACATTAGAGCATGGAGACACACAATACAAAGAGCAACCTGAACATGGGAATAGTAAGGCCCCTTTATTATCAATTTCAGGAATTTGAAGCAAAACTCTTTTGAATGTTTAAGAGAAGCTACTGTTTTTACAGAAGTGCATTGACACCTCTAAAACAAGTGGAGGCAATCAAGTTGGTGCAGGGCCTCCAAAGTATGGATCCATGTTTTTTTACAAGTATGTTCATTGATAAAGACATCAGTGGTGATCAGTTTACAAGTCACTGATGTTTTGCTTTAACACAATTTATTTCAGGAGTTTATTTTCCAGCACAAGAATCAATACAAACTCTGATTTCTCATCCAAGAACACATACAGCCTCTATATGTAATGGGTTTCTAGCCAAAAGTGAACTAGTGGTGCTTGGTCTAAATAATCCATTACAGAGACAAGAGGGGAAGGAAGGTGGCTGAGTCAAAAACACAGAAAGAAGGACAATTAAGACTCAGAACCAATACTCTCTTCCTTCCTGCTTTGACCCGCTGGGCTTACACTTGTTCTTCTTCCTCTGCTGTAGTTTGATGGACAAGCCTCAGCAATTATATAAAGGTGTAGTGATGTGTCATCTGTCTTTCCTGGGGGACTGATGTCAACCCCACTCTCATATGAGACGCTGTTTGCCTGACAAATGGCCTAGGGGTGTGCCAGCCGGAGCAGATGAGGGGCAGAGGGAGGGACTCGGGCCATTTTGATATTAAGATGATGGAGACGCGGTTTCGTCTTTCCACTGAAGTGCCCGGAGCCAGATTGCTTCTTTAGAGAAATGATTTGAGCTCAATATTCCTCTACAGGAGACAGGAAGGTAACAGAACTGAACAGAATGAGAACAAAACACACACAGGTGCTGCTGTTCGCACAGAAGTGATTGATGAGATGCTGGATCAGGATTTTCTTTGGCTGAATTACTCCTGAACTTACAGTATAGCAGCTCTTTGCAATTCTATAGGTATTTGCCTTTGAGCTCGGTCTATTTCACCGAAGGCCTAGCTGGTAACTGTGTGTGTGTGTGTGTGTGCGTGCGTGCGTGCGTGCGTGTGCGTGCAATCTCTATTTATCCAGGGAAGGTTTTCTCAGCACTTGCGGCTCCTCTTGCGGTAACACTTCTTCACATCTCCAAAGCCGGTTACTGAGGCGGTTTTTAGAACAATTAAAGTCATAAACTGTTTCGACTAAACTGTTAAGGGAAAACACACC
The DNA here is from genome assembly GCF_000735185.1 of Notothenia coriiceps. Taxonomy (NCBI): domain Eukaryota; kingdom Metazoa; phylum Chordata; class Actinopteri; order Perciformes; family Nototheniidae; genus Notothenia; species Notothenia coriiceps. The sequence continues at coordinate 4,710,458 of NW_011357369.1, read as the reverse complement.
TGATCAATTTTTCCAAAAATGTTGATGTTAGTTTCTATGGGGGAAAAAAAGAGCATTGTACTTTTCCATTTGTGCCACCTGGGTATCACAGTTTTTATTGCAATCTCAAGCGACAATTTTCCAAAATGCAAATGCTTTCAAAATGTGACATTACTGTCACTCTGGGGCCGGCCTGAAGCCTGTAATGTTTTATTGGCTGGAACTGGTTGACAAAGCCAGCCTGATTTTAAAGCGTGTGATGGAAAAAGTCATTAGGATTAAAAGGCCCAATCAGATGCTAATCAGCTGATCTTGTGGGACAGAATGGAGGCTTGTTTGCCTGTCACAGTTGGAGCTAGACAAATAAGACAGGAAGGACAAGGAAAATTGATCCAAAAATGCACATACTGTACACACACACACACACACACACACACACACACACACACACCCGCACTCGACACAAACAGCATAAGAGGGCAGGTGTACTAGATGCCCCGCCATGCCTGACTGACTAGCTGACTGGCAAGGTCACACAGATTTTGGATGAGTATGCTGGGCATCACTGAACCCACCACTGACAGGGGAAGGATGCACGTGCACACACACACACACAAACACACAAGGCTGTCGGGTTCTCTCCCTCTCTCTTCCCAATACACACACAGTCACTTTAGGCACAAACTAGGAAACACACACAAATGCACAAGGGCGAAGAAGCCTCCATGATTAAATTGGTTTATTTAAGAGGGGGAACGCGGGGTTGGCAGTCGGGGAGCAAAGGCAGATAGGGGGTAAATACATTTAAATGCAATTGTATGTTTAAGCTTACATAAGGAATGGGTTGGGGGGGGGGAGCAACCACTGAACGCAAGTTTTTAAACATAGAAGCAGGATAACAGAGGGAGACGAACAAATAGAAAAGCACCAAGAGGAAGCGATGATAAGAAAAATGGCAATGAAATTAGTAATTTAACACAAAAGCTGCATGTATCCAAATGTATAGGATCCATGTATACATACTGTATGCTACACACTCATTATTACAGTCTCATGTAGTACACACAAGTTCACAAACAAAGTAACAGTGAGAGACAAGCCTGTGGTTAAGACTAGAGCAGTTCCCAACTGCCTCTTTGACAGGAAGCTAAACCGCATTAGCAGAAACAATGGAGCACTCAATCTCCCCAGCGTTCCCTGGAGAGGTAGCGGGGTGAGAGGAAGGAGATTTAGCCTAATATACGTGGGGAGGCAGGGGGCTTTGGCATGACCCGGTTTCCAACGCGTCTCTCTGTCAGCTGGTAATTGAGGAATAGCAAGGTATAGGCCGGAGCCTGAGTCAGTGGATAAGTAATGATCTTCTTGGGTCATTGACCCCCGTCCATTATAGTTAATCTAATCTGAGAAATAAATAATGAAATTCACCTGTGAGGCGATCCCAGAGAGGATCAGCACTCGTGCCAATGTGTCAGCACTCATTCTAAGAAGTGTCTGAAAGGCAGGAAACGGCACATAATTCGCACGGACCGGCCACAGCTGCTGTCAGAGCCTCAATGAGCACGAATCTGTCTGTCAGCTTAAATGTCTGTCTTCAAAGTAGTATTGATTTTTTGTATTACCGCTTTGGGCCCAAAGAATAAACGAGCAAATAAACAAAGGATTATCATAAGTTGATTGGGGATCTTTTCGTCAAACATGACCTATTGACACATGTGGCAGCGACGCAGTGACGTTGGCAGATGTTTGGTTAATGATTACAGTCTGATATTCGACTACCTTAAATTTAAGCTCCGTTTTGGTCTCTTTTAAATACTGAGGGAAATAACTGGGTTCTTAGATAATAAATTGTGTTAAAGCCTCAAGTGTGCCAGTTGTTTGGTGCTGGGAGAGTAGTGTACAGAGGCTTAATCTCGCTGTGACTGAAAATAGGATTGATGAGGGCGGTGAGAGAGAACCAAACAGTAAAGTTGCGGCCCATAAAACCAAAGCAATGAGCCGAAAGACGCTGAAACACTCCGTATGGCTGATGGAAACTGCAGAGCTGAATGATTATTCTCCTCATCATCAGTTTTCACATGACATAACCACTTGACCCCGTGTAATATGAAATATTCATTAGTATGACTATTAGGAGTTCAAACATTTAAGGCGAGAGTCAAATGTTTATTTGCTTTCTGAGATGAGATGTATACATTAACTAAGGAGCTGGAGCGTGTGAAGTCTGGCTTAGCGTTACAAAATGCAAAGGAAGCAGCTAGCTTAACTGCCTTTTAAAACACATGCAAGTGTTTCATGTACTTTATTTAGCATCCTTCCAGACAATAGATACGTACATTGAGGAACAAATTATGTTCTGGTTCGATTTCTTGGCGAATCACAGATGTTTTCCCAACTGCACAACCTCTCAAAAGTTTTTTGTCACACTCATGTTGCCAGGTTTGGTATTATCATGCTTTTACAGAGACAAAAACTTGTGTTCACCAAATCTGGCAAAGAGTGCTAGAGCCAGAAATGGCACACAAAAGGACAAACGTACTAAAATCGGCCAAAAAAGGGTTGTGTTTTTAAGCTGAGAAACATGTTATTACGCTGAAGGAAATACAAACTGATATAACGAATACTGACAGAAAAAGCACAGACACATAACTAACTAATTGCACACTGCTCGTTGTACGACACACTAGGGCTGCTCAATTAATCGTATTTTAATCGCAATTACGATTATGAAAACAACGTAATCGAAATAAAACGATTACTTTTTTTTTTTTTCTTTTTAAATAATTTTTTTTTTTATTGGTTTTTCAGTTGAAGTATAACGTTCAGGGTAATCATATGTTAAAAACATACCGTTCACATTTTTTTTTTCTCCAATAAATTGATGTTTTCAAAGTAAATGGATAATCGTTTTTTAATAATCGTGATATCAATTATTGAATCGAGCAGCCCTACGACACACTGTGTACACTAATGATTAAATATACTATTATATAGAGTACATAACATGTGGAATAAGAGAAGAGCACCCTCATCAATATAGAATCAACATAACATGTACATTGGTAGCATTACTATTCTACATGTATGGCAAAGTAAAATCTGTATTTTCTGCAGCAATGCATTTGTTTTTCCTCAAGTATAGGCAATAACTCAACTCCATATTTAACAAACAGTCTGGGGTTGATATCAATCTTTTGATTTCACTCTTGGAAAGAAAGCGAACAGGGTATTTCCTGACTATCCACGCATAGTCCACCATCTTTCACACATGGCCCAACATCAACTCAGTGCAGTGCTGCAGAGCCTCTCACCCAGATGATATACAGACCTCTGTCGTGACACATCTCCCTCTCTCTGAATCTCTCCATCTCTCTCTCTTTTCTGTCTCACTGCCCAACACATCTCCTATATTAGGTAATGCACAGCCCACCATGTAAAGAGCAATAGATTATTCTATTCCTGGTGACAACAGAGGAGAAAGGGGGAGGGAAGGAGGATTATAAAGAGCAGAATGATGAGGAGGCTAATTTAAGCAGTTTGGAAATGCTAGAGCGAGAGAGTGAAAGAGAGGGAGAGTGCAGGCTTAATGGAAATTAAGTTTATGTGGTGAGGTGCCAACTGTCAGTGCTTTAAAATATGTTTGTTGGGGGAAAACGTGTTTTAGCACATGTATTTCGGAAAACAAAATGCCTCGTTTCTAATCCACTCTCCTCACCCTTGCTACCTGCGTAAATCTCTCCCCAGCACTAATGAACCATTAAGACAAATACTGAGAGTATATTTACTGTGTTGACAGAGGAGGCTACACTGCTCAGTCCCTGGGGTCCACAGTGAGTTATGGGTCACCTTTTCCTCTCTTCTCGCCCTGCTTTGCGTCCCTGTCTCCTTTCCTGTTTCCACTTGTAACTCCCTTTCTCTCACTTAGCCATATGGGGACTGACACATGTATCTCTCATCTTCTCCCACAGAGCGGCGGGGCTGTGCGACTGTTCTGTGCGGCATATAGTTAGCAGATCCTGTGGTGATGTATTGAGGGTAATGGCCAACCGCGTTTTGTTGAGATTAATTGATACTAATGGCTAACACAGTTAGCGGTGAGTGATGGCCGCTACACTGCAGACACACTGGAGGATTAGACACAAATCAAGTTGCGACTCTGCTTCCACTGCAGCAACACGCTCCGTCTGCTCCGTCATCTAAGAGCTGTCGGAAACAAAAGAGATGTGTGTGGGACCATAAAGCAGCTCTTGGGCCTCTACTTAGCTGTTTGCTTGACTGGCATCCTGGCAAATTGTGACATCCACAGTTTGACAACCTAAATGTTTAAAGTCATTGATGACTTTCCAATGAAGTTATCTTTAGTTAGGCTCTGTTTTAAAAGTAATTCACTGAGCTGGAACCCCTTTAGGAAGTAAAAGAACAAAATCTTGCAGAGTGTATAAAAAGTTTCCTCAGAAAAATCACCCCAAAAGTACATTATGGAGGCCGAACAGGTGGCAGGCAGATCGTATAACAGGAAGTGAACGATTCATATGCATATTGCAGGAGAGAAGATGTAATCCATCCTAATCGTGCCTTAGCAAAAATCCAGACAAGAGATGCATGTTAACACCAGACATAAGGCTAGGGATATAAATTCATTTCCACTGAATAGCAACTTAAATTTGGTGGAGGCTGTGAGCTAAGAGAGGATTTCATTTAGAGTCACTTAGACCTTTATTTGAATGTGTGACAATGCCTCACTGTCAAATAAAGAAATGTCAGCAAAAACTATGCCAGAATTCCTCTAATACGCAGACTACAGTTTTACTCGACCGAATTTGAACAGAAATGACTTAATTTCACTTTATTGTCAACTAAATGCTGTTAAATGCCCACCAGACGCACTTTAAATCCCAACAGAGACAGCTATTATGAAAGGAGATAATGAAAACCTGCAGGAGGATTTTATTTAAATGTGAGAAACAATCAATAGCTCATGTTTTGAGAGTTGAGACAACAGGTGTTTGGTTTTTGTAATGATGTTATGTTAACCTGCATGCATACTAATACCTATATCAGATAAGGTTGAATGAGTTGGATAATTTAGTAATATATGCGCTTGTTTTTTATCAATTCAAACCACGTAATTGTGTATCTTGATATCTCAATTTAGGTTTTCATCAAGATATGATACCTTTGAAAGATCATAAATTATCAATCTGCGTAATCGCCCAGCCCAAAGTGTATTTCAGAATGATATGATGAATATATTGTTTTTTCTGAGCAGATCAAGCGTGCATCATTTTTGACAGAAACTTCATCAGCTGGAGCCACGTCATGTAGCACTGTGGCATAAATTAAACTGATGCTCCTCTCCTCTGCTCTGCCTGCTGTTAATCACAGAATGTGACTTGACAACTATTTGAAAGAGAGCCCATCATTGCACTAGACCGGGATGACTCATCCAGTATGGCTGCCACTCCATCACAGTGGGCCGGCCTAAAAAAAGTTTCTCTGCGATCGCTTAATCAGTGCTCCTCTCCGCCTCCCCGCTCATAACTCATTCTCTTCCCCTCCTGCAGACCCCACCTCTGAACCGGACCACTGGTTTTGCTTTGCGGAGACAAAGAGTGTGTCATTGTTCGTCATTTCTTTCAATTGCCTGACTGACAGCTCTGACAGCATGAAGGGTAGGAGAAGAGTGACTGTGACGTGCAGCTTCCTTTTCCCTCGCCACAAGATTTTAAACTTTCTGCTGCGTTCAGGGCCCTCAAGCACACAGCCAACACCGCAGCCCCCTCTTCCCCTCCCCAGGAGGCCTAAAATCCCATCATCCCTCTATGTCGGCACCGCTGTTGCAATCCTCACCCCATTAGCATAATATTCCCATTCCCTTGCCGCCACACTCCTACAGTATCAGACAAACTGCTTGGGGAATCGTACTGGGAGATGCCCTCTCATGGTCATATTCCGTCTTATGACTTTCTCACGATTCATTCCGCTTTACCACCCTCATGCAGATTCCTTCACTCACTCTCTGTATGTCTTCTCAAATGTGTCTGTCTGTTAGTGCAGACGACTCTATTAGAGGTGTGAGTGAGAAAGGTTGCAGGGGAAGTGAGAGAGATATGAATGAGATGCAGAGTAAAGCGAGAGAGACGAAGTGTAACACCGTCTGTTTACATGGCTGAAAGGCTCAAAGCACTTACCCCAATGATCTAAAATGCGTTTATATCTTATCACTTTTACCCTAGATGGGATGCAGTCACAGTATTTGCATTTTGGTTACATTTGGTTACTTAGAACAGCGGTTTTCAAATGGCGCGTTTCCACTGCAGCGCGGAGCTCGCTTTAAGCGTGCCGAGCCGTGCGGGGCCCGTTTTTGGTTGCGCTTCCACT
>NW_011357369.1:4703660-4704041 GCF_000735185.1 Notothenia coriiceps | reverse complement strand
TTTCCGTCCCGACTAAATCGTGGTTCTATCGAGGCCAACAAACAGGGCTGAGTCGGGCAGAGTTTGCTAAACTAGAGAGAGAATCGCTGTCAAGGGGGCTACAACTACAACAAGATGAAAATATTTCACCGTGATTTAATTGTAATACATGTTTCAAAATGATGCCGAAGTAACAATATACTGATACCGGTTAGTAAAAACCATGAATTAATGCTTTGACAAGTCTGCAGACAGACGGCAGGCGAAAAACCTTTTAAAATGCGTGATCTTCTTATTATAGACACGTGCATTTCCAAACATTCGGTCTAACTACGCTGTAAAATGTATTATCTCTTCGATTTACACACGGCATCTATTGCACGTCTGTCCGTCCTGGGAGAG